>NC_056746.1:930785656-930850656 GCF_019279795.1 Protopterus annectens
ATCTGCGAAGTACATAACAGACATTACCAAATGTTACAATAAGAAGTTCTTGCTGTATAATAAGCACTAGGCTTATGAGCATCTGAGCTTGCTATAATCAAGGTAGTTAGTGGAGTGGAAAGAAAGGTAGTGGTTGGATGGGGTGGGTGATTTTAGAGTGGGAGTTGCAAGGGCATAGCCAGCATGTTTTTAGGTGCACTTTTAGTAAAGTTTTGAAGTGGGTGCATGATGGAACAGAGGTAATTGTGGGTGGGAGGGAGTTCCATAATTTGGCTATGATGCAAGAGAATAGTGCTTCACCAGCAGAATTATTGGCTTTAGTGATCTGCAAGTGATTTTTGTTGCTGGATCTTAGTGGTCTGGTGGTGCGATAGGGTTGGAGTAGATTGTGGAGGGATGGGACATTTAGTGGATTGTTTACTAGCTTGTGGGCGAGTGAGAGTTGATACCATTGAAGGAGGTGAGGTAGTTCAAGCCAGCCCAGTTCAGCAAGTGAGAGACAGTGGTGACTACGGTAGGATGCCCCTGTGGCGAATTTGGAAATTTTGTTGTAGCAGGTCTCTAGCTTGTTTAGATCGCATTGCCTTTGGTTGGTATATATTGGAGAGGCATAAAGTAAGGTGGAGATAAGGTGGGAATTTGCTATTGAAATCTTTGCTGCTTTGGTGAGAAGTTGCTTATTTCTGTATAATGCTCCTAGTTTTTTGTGGGCTTTTTATGGTCATGGATATGTGAATGTCAAATTTTAGTTTATTGTCTATTTCCACTCCTAGCAATTTGGTGTGTTTCAGTTGGGTATATAGTGGTGTTGTCTTTTGATATGATGCTAAAGTGAGAGTGGTTTTGAGTATGTTTGGTGGGTTGGACGATGAGTAGTTTAGTTTTGTTTGGGTTGAGTATTAATTGGGCATTGGATAACCAAGTTTCAACAGAGGAAAAGACTTCTTGTGTGACCTTTTGCAGTTTGGGTAGGGACTGGGCTGACCAGATGATGGTTGAGTCATTTGCGTATTGTATGAGTGTGCCATGTTTGGTGGCAGAGGCTAGATTATTGGTGAAAATAGAGAAAAGTAGGGGTCCAAAGATGGATCCTTGGGGAACCGCTATGGAGACAGGTAGTTGGGGAGATATGTCATTCTGCCATGCAATGGATTGTTGGCGGTCAGACAGGTAACTTTGAAACCAGTTGGTGACTGATTGAGAGAAGGATAGGTTATTGAGGGCAGAGATAAGTTGTTTGTGCGGGACCATGTCAAATGCTTTAGATAGGTCTAGGAAAGTAGCAGAGGAGAGATAGCCATTGTTTTTATGCTGAAGGATAGTGTTAGTAAAGGAGAGTAAGGCAGTGGTGGTGCTATGGTTTGGTCGGAAACCATGCTGAGTATTGGAAAGGAGGTTGTTAGTAAGGAGATAGTCTGAGACCTGAGAGTGTATGCATCTCTCTAGTATTTTGGAGAGTGGAGAGAGAATAGCTATGGGGCAGTAATTGGTTAGTTCTGTGGAGGGTCCGCCTTTGTGGAGGGGAATTATATGTGATACTTTCCACAGTGTGGGAATGTAACTTTCTGACAGAGATCGGTTAATCAAGATGGATACTGGGTAGGCCAGAGCATCAGCTGCGATTTGTAAGTATTCACTTGGGAGGTTGTCTGCTGCTAATTTGGTGGGCTTAAGTTTAGTTAAGAGTTTTTTATGTTGGAGGTAGGTACAGGAGAAAAAGAGAAGGCAGTGGGGAGATTACTAGTTGAAGGTGTGGGTTGGAGGGGAGGGGGTTGTGTTGTTTAGCTAGTGATAGTATGGTTTATGTGAAGTGTGTGTTGAATGAGGTAGCAATATTTTCTGAGGAGTGACGGATGTTAGGAGGAGGGGGACTGACTTTATCTGGGTGGAGGATGGAGTTTATGGAGGACCAGAATTGTTTGGGGCTGTGTTGGGAGGAGTCTAGGGCAGACTGGTAGTATTGAAATTTGTCCTGTTTTATTAGCTTTTTGACTCTATTGCATAGTTCTAGGAATTTCTGTCTAGTTGAGGGGGTTTTGGTTTTGCGCCAGTGCTCCCAGGCTTTATCCCTGTTTTTCATTTCTGACTTAGTGGTTTTCTGTAGCCATGGGGAGGGTTGTGCTTTGGTTCTGGAAAGTCTTATGGGGGCATGGTAATTAAGGATGCTCAGGAAGGTAGTATTAAAAAATTCAACTGTGTCATCAAGACTGAGGTACTTTAGAGGATGCCAGTTACATTCTTTGAGGGATGAGATGAATGTGAGTGGGTTAAAGTTTAGTTTTTACGTATTTGATGGTAGATGACAGGTTTAGCTTGGTATAGGTATTTTTTTGAGTAGGAATGTTGGGGAGTGATCACTGAGGCTGTCTGATAAGCAGCCTGTTATATATGACTGGGGGCTCTTACTGACTAGTATCCAATCCAGGGTAGTGTGCTTGCTGGAGTTTTTATTTATCGTGGTTGGCGACTGGACTAGTTGGGTGCAGCCATGAAGGTTTATATGATGGGTTGGATGGTTGCCAGAACAGGATTGCCAGTCAATATTGAAATCACCTAAAATGATAGTTTCTTGGGGGAAATGGTGGGTAGACCAGCTGAGGAGGTTTTCTAGTGGAGTGATGTTTTGTATGTATATTTTGTATATATATGTATTTTGTATGTAAGATGATATGTAGTTGATCATTATCCGAATCAATTCTGCAGTTTTCTTAATATATTGTGAGTGATTTTAAAGAGCTCTGAGAGTAAAAACAAAACACTTTGATATGGTTTTAATGAAATTATGTCATATACAGAGAATGATATAGAGAACGAATGTATCCTATCTGTTAGTTAATATGTATGTCAAAGTCTCTTCTATGGAAATTGTATAACAAAAGTCTGCCCTTAAAACTATGCTTTGTAAAAAATTGTTCTCTTGGAACTTTTCTCTTCAGGCCTCCACTGAAAATGGACTTGTAATCCAGCTGGACTCTCCCGGTTAACAAATGTAAAATAAATAAATAAATGTCATTAACTGCATATTCATGTTTTATACTCCTCAGTGTCCAGATTTTCTCAGAATGTCCAGATTTTTCACTCATATTTTTGGTCTGTTCCTTGTATAATTTGTGTTTTTCTGGTAAGTTATTGAGGATTGAAGTCACAAAATAATGACACACATTTGAGTTTCAGACTTCATAGCCTTCAGAAAAAACATGCTAAAACAAAATGTATTATTCTATCAATGTTCTACATTTATAAGAGCAATATTTAAAATTTGACCCTGATTTTGGGCCTTTGTCCTCCCATTATTTTTACCTTTGTCCAGATTTCTTGTGCTTAGAGGTTGAGAGCTGTGGTATGTTTAGGGTTATCACCCGTCCCACTTTGGGAGGGACAGTCCCTCTTTGGGCAGTTGTGTCCTGCAAAAAAATTGTAAAAATGACAAAAGTCCTGAGATTTTAGGACAAAATGATTTCCTATGTTTTATGTAATAGTTGCATAAGACAGTTATTCTTTATCTGAAACACCTAAATATTATAAGAAACAGAATAAGCAACTAAAATGCTACAAGTATAAGCTTTTATTTAGGAAGAAAAGTGAAGTTCTGTCCTTTGTACTGGCCATGAGTATGTTTCGCCCTGCAATCTGACATTTGTACCAAAAATGTTCCACTTTGGGCATTTGAAAAGGTGGCAACCCTTGGTATGTTTCCAATACATTATGACTGTACCATGCCTTAGTTTACCATCTTCAAATGAGAGACAACCACTCCACCCCAGGTATACATGCACATTGATACTGCATTAACTGCATGGCATGAATGATTTCCTGGACAAATAAAGAGACATAAAATGCGCCTGTTTAAAGGCTGTTTAAAGAGCCACATGCTCTAGGGATCTAAACCTTGTCATCACAATGAACAAAACATGCTGGAGGGATAGGTTCCTGACCCAGAGACTCCCCATACTCTGGAATAGACTGCTCATACATGTCAAGCAGAGTGCCTCATTGGCCCTCTTCAAAAGGAACCTTGAGGATTGGATGGGAGATAGGAAATTCACCCAAGGGATCATGTCAGTCGCCCTGCTAGACAGGGGCCCAGAGAAGTAAATATTGTGGGAAGAAATATCCAGGGAATTGTGAATTGTTATGGCTAGGCTTGCAAAGGCCCTAGGGCCGATAGCCTAGTACCAACCTATGAACCTATGAACCTATTTAATATTTCTTTAGAAAAATGATTGGTGTTTTTTGCTGTACTATATATATATATATATATATATATATATATATATATATATATATATATATATATATATATATATATATATATATAAGAACTGCTGATACAAAGCCAAAACTTCCTTCTAAATTACACCCAGTGTCTGAATTCAGGAGTTTAGCATTACTGACAATATGCATAGGCAGAGTAGATCAGATCACTCTGTTAGAGGATTATTAGTTACAAAACAATAAAAACACCAGGAAAGTTCTGTAGATTTCCCCCAAAACATCATCTGCAGGTATGTTTCTGATAAAAGTCAACATACTTCAGAAAGATGGTACTCAGACATCAAAGGGCCTTCATGACTGGAATCTATTTACTTGATTATTCAAACTCAGCAGTGTGCAGGCATAACCTTGGAGAGCTATGGGGTCTGACTCATACGGGAGAGACAGATCTATTAAAATGTTGATGTGATGCTGTATGTGTGGGGTGTTTTGGATTTGTCAGTGTATATAAAACATTACTGTCTGTTAGTCACTGCCAACCTGAACTCACAAAGAATGCTGTCTAACCCGAAATTTCACTCCCTTGACATAATAGTGTGCATTTGGAGCTTTGGCCTTTCTGTGACCCTTGAAGTACTATTTTGTATTCCGTGTGTTTCTATATTGATTACTCAGTGACAAAAGGAAAGGCTCTATGGAACGCTGTACTAGAATTCAGGTGATATTTGACATAACAGGAAGTACTAATTCTAGGCTGTTCTAAGTAAGAATAATTCTTCTGTGTTTTAGTCTCCATTTCTGTTTCACTGTGACCCTGAAATAAACAGGGGAACCCATGTGGATGGATACATGGATTTGTTTGTTGCTTTTACTGGAATTCAGGAATCTGGAACTATGGGTGGTATGATGTGCACCCCACTGCTTTGTGTTCCCAAAGGCAATAACTGAGCCAATATAAAGGAAACAGGCAGGCAAACTAACATTCAAAGAAGAGCAAATGTCTGCAAAATGCTATGTGAATTAAATCTTATCAGATCCAAGTAATTTATGAAGCACGAACTCTGAATTTCTGTCGCAGTGGTGTGTAGCAACAATGATACTATAGGTGTGAGAGAGTAACTTAGTGATGTGTGTGGAAGTTACAATGTAGCTTAAATTAGACAGATGTGCAAAAAAGTAAGTGTGCACAAATAAGTGAAAGTATAATAATTTTCCATGCAAAATCAGTGGGTAAAAATTGCTACTCTGTGGAACTTACTTGCACAGGGTTCACAGAGGATTTTATGTATTAGAATATTAAACCTAAAGTACAATAGTATTATGTTTTCTATGTCTATTACATATTACATAAAAATACAAAATGCAAATTTAGTTTTCTTGAATGACATAGTATATATTTATAGAGCACTATTATATATTAAGTAAAAGAAAAAATGCAGACTTCTTTTTCTTGACATCAGCATAACAAAGAATAATATTTAATCACTGACTTTGCGAATCTAGACTTAGAAATATCTTTGCAATAAAGCATGGTCTGAAATAAAATGGGTATTTGAACTATATAATTATCAAGCGATCTAGCACTGAGGATTCAACTATGGTTCCTTGACTGAGTATATCTTCACATGTCAGCATTTAGCAACAACTTGGAAATTGCTCGTATGGGAACATCCATGCTCTTTTATTGATGCATGCCATAATGACAGTATAGCAACGTTTCCTCTAATCCCACCATTTCTTATTTGATATGCTCAGAGATAGGATTATAACTCATGCTGTTGTTAAAGAAGTCTTGCATTTATGTGCTTAAACACCAGCAGACTAAGTGTCTGTCCAGTCTTCAAATTCCTATTCAAGATTAACAATTCAACTGCATTTATTGCCTTGGATGGAAATATATAGATGACTGCTGCAAATGTCAGCACTTCGATCCCGAGAGGTCGCATGCGGATAAGCTCTTGGCCTGATTTTTGACCAAGATGACTGATGTTGCACGGGTGCTGGAGGAAATGGGTAGGAAGATGGGAGTGAGAAACTGACAATAGCCCACCCATTCTGGGAAGGGGAAGTAGGGCAGCAGGAGTGCAGTTATATCTCTGACAGCAAGTAGCCTAGCATGCGTAGGCTGCATATCGGTGAGCTGTTTTCTTAGCTAAGAGTTAACATGTGCAGAAGCACTCAGGTACCGCCTGAAAAGCAGCAATGGTGGACTGTGCAAACTGACAAGTGAGTAGGAATATGGTGGTCTGCAGGACTGGCAGACTCTCACTCACCATAACACCCAACTCTCACCT
This sequence comes from Protopterus annectens, assembly GCF_019279795.1. Lineage (NCBI taxonomy): Eukaryota > Metazoa > Chordata > Ceratodontiformes > Protopteridae > Protopterus > Protopterus annectens. The sequence continues at coordinate 930,792,166 of NC_056746.1, forward strand.
ACACCATGGAAGGAATGAGCTAGGGAGAGCTCATCCTAATGGAGAAATGAATGCATCAGAAAGAGGCAGCCACTGGTGTTTAGTAGCAATGTTACTGCAAGTCTGAGATATGCTGATTTTGCATGGAAAATTATTAGAAATAAACAAATAAATAAATGGTTGATTATTAGGGCTGCTCACAAGGATGCCTAAGGGGGATTATTCCTTGCAGCCCACAGACATAAATCATATCACCATAAAGAAAGAGAGCAGATCAAAGCAAGACCTCTTAAACATTTACTCCAGTGTTCAGTCAACCCTAACTCCTTACAAATGCTGAGCTCATTCCTGGCAATAGAGAAATAGAGTCAAGACTTACCCTTCACAGAAAAAAGGAAGAACTGAAGAAGGTGCACCCCATCTTTCACTCTAGGGATACATCCCAGGATTCATGCACTGTCCAATCCCTGCTTGACTGGATGGAGACTAAGATCAACCAGGCTGATTCCAGGAAATGTTCCAGAAACTGGTCCATTGAGGTACAATGTCTTAGATCACCAATACTCAATATTCAGGACTCCTCTTCTGGGATAATCCCTTGGTCTCATTTGGGCTAGCAGTTGCAAGCTGAGGAAGATCCATTTGGTCACCCAACACTATATCTCACATCTCAGGTGCTAGGTAGTAGGAAGATATTTGTCATCTGGTGGGATTCTGAATCATAGGTGCAGAACTTCACCCCTATGGAGCATGATTTGATGCCCGTACCTAACTTCATACAGCTGTGTCTCAGTTACTGAGGTAGTATACTCCACTCTTTCCAGCATGAAGGATCGACTGCCGGTGCCTCTTTCAAGTGTTTGCTGCCTTAATTTTGGTATGCTGGGTCCTTGACCCTTGGTTCCCAAAGTGCATCAGTCACATGATCATGTTTACATGATTTTATTCAAATTTACATGTGCAGATAGTAAAGTGAGAGCAGAAATGTAGCTAAGTCATCTGTGAAGTCTCTCAGCCTACTTAACTCAGCAGCTAAAGAAGAGCAACAAAAAAGCTGTCTCAAAGTTGGAGACCAAAAAAAGAAAAAGAAAGCCCTCTCTGCTCAGCTGTACCAAGCTGCTTACTACAAATGTGACATGTGGCTTGCTGCAGTTTTAGCTGTGCAGTCAGTACTTCAGCTGTGACCACAAATGCAATATAGGCATTCATTCAGGAAACCACAAAATCTTTACAGCTTCATAAATCAATGCAGGTATTGCACTCCTATGCCATCAGTACCATTCAAGCCCCCTAATGCTGGGGCAGACACCCCCTTCGCACCGTTCTAGTTACAGCTTTGGACTACAGGACAACATCATACTCTAGTGCATATAAGGAGTCAAAAGACCTCAAGGATATTGTGTCTAAAATGAACAAAGATAATAAATTCACCTCCCCTCTGCCTCCCCACAAGTAAGTCTGGTATTTGCCTTAAGGCTTATGCGGAATAGCTTACACACTGACTTTGGTACCAATGTTCTTTTGTCTAGAAACCCACAGAAAAACTTCTTGTGGAAAGGCCTGAAGACTTATCCTTCCTACTAGAGCCAGTCATAAAGGATGATATCTGAGCAGCCTGAAGGAACCCTGATACTGACCCTCTGGCCACAAGAAACTGCATCGTCTACAAGCCTTCCACATGAGTGGGTACAGCAGTTGTCTAAGCAACCAAGTTCCAACTCCTGCACAATCTCTCCAGTCCAGCACAGATCCCAGGAACCACATGTTGCTACATTGCCATTTAAAAAGGAGTCTAAAGCTTTGAATAGGTGTGGCAATGGAATGCTTTCCACTGTATGCCTATGGCACTCAACTAGTTGTGCTACCTGTCACAGTTCCAGTCACACTTGGTTAGGAAGGCTCTGGATAATTTGAGCACCTCCTAGAATTTAGGCTTGTGGAGGATCTGGTATCTAATTACATATCCTCCTCTGTGGTCATCAACACCTAGCTGCTCTGGGCCAGCAGTTCCTACCTAAGGATGCTCTGCCTGGGTTAGCCCATGTGGTGTGGATGATATTTCCCTTCCTGACGGTTCTCATTTGGGATAAATGCTGTTTGGTCAGCTTACCTGCAGAGAAAACAAGCTTCATCCTCTGTCGATGGCCTTCCTTCCACTTTCACATCTTCTTTTTTTAAGTCTCGCCAGTGCAAAAGAATAAGGGGTATTATGACCATCCAAGTAAGGCTGTGATGTGTCACACACAGTCTTGCTCCATCCAGTACAGTGTTGGCAAAGTCACTGTAAAGATTGATGCCAGTGGTTGGTCACCCCAATCCTTACTCCAAACTGAGGCTCCCCACACTGACACTAGCTGTCTAGCTCTCAGAATTCACCATGACTTGAGAACTAACACAAAGGACTAGAAAGTTCTAGATTTTGCCACTTTCAGTCACTTCTTGGGGCTCACACATATTCCTCCAGAAAAAGCCCAACTGCTGAATTAATCTACAACAGTAGGAACCTTGTTCCATGTCCAGATTCTACTACTCAACACAGGCTGCTGCATTTGTGAAAGAAAGAAGAAGACCAAACAATTGGAGCTTTTCTCCCTCTGTGTGGTTTCAAAGAGAACAGACGAGTTTCATCCTATTATGGCTTTCATTACCTTCAACCAGCACATTTATAAAACTTACTTTTGGATAGTCACATGCTATCAAGCACACAGAGTATCTGAATGGCATCACTGAATATGGTTGAAAGCCTTTTGGAACATCATTGCCTGAGATCTGCACAAGATCTTCCAAAGGTTTGCACTAAGAGAGCATCAGTTTTAGTACAGGATGTTGTCATATGGACTTTTCATGTTGCCCAATGTCTTCAAACAGGAGCTAGTCATGGTGACCAAAACCTTGAAGGAGACAGATCTTCATGTGCTCCTTCATCTGCATGGCTGGCTCCTGGTAGTCACATCCATGGTCTTCCTCACAGTGTTCTTTCAGTGGGCACTCAGACAGTTGCATTCCTTGGGAGAGTCCCCATAAATTGGAAGATGTCTTGTCTGACTCTGGATCAGAAGATTAAATTTACTGGTACAGAGCTGGATGTTCTCTGGTGCCAGTCTTATCTAGACATAGGAAGGGTCTAAAAAGTCATGACATTAGTTGACTGGGTGAGGATGGAGTGCAAAGACCAGGCACTATGCCTCCAGACCTTGATGGCTGTGACAATCTAAATGCTGTTATATGCATGCCTGGGGATGTAGGTGTTGCAGTAGACTGAGGCATTAGCAGCGTACGTAATACCACATGATTACAGATCTTTTATGGGACTGGACACTCATTGTCTGTCTATAGTTGGGACAACAACTTCCATCAATCTTATCCTGAATCTTTCCTTTCTATAGCTCAGCTTGTCAACATGATAACAGACACTTCACCTGCAGACTGGGAAGCTGACCTAGGCTATCAAATAGTGCAGAAAGTGTATTTTTCTCTGAAAGGGAGCAGTGCACCTCCCAGTCAGAGTTCAGAGTGGTTCTCTGGGCTATAATCACCAGAGACAAATCTGCTTTTAAGACCTTTCTTCATGCGTTCAAGGAAGCATGCGGTTGCACCACGTGTACTGATGGGTTATGGTCATCTTCTATCACACTACAGATAGTGCATCAGACTCTCAGCAGCTCCGACCCAGGAGAAAGTAAACAATTTAATGGGGTCCCTAAGCTACTCTTGCAGTCCTCTACTGTAGTTGCATATTTAGGGTTTGTGCCTTGTCAGGGTCTCCCAGAAGTTGAACATTCCAGAGAATTAACTGCAAGAGGAAGATAGCAATTACTGTAACTTCAAGTCAAGTTTTACCACCATTGATGTGCAGTGATCATGGGGTTATAAAGGTTAATTTGTTGCTAGATAATTGTGCCAAACTGAAATCTAAGCCCATGCACAGAAGGTTAATTACAGATTTATAGGGAAACAAAACAGTTATTATATAAAACTAACTGGAGTGAGATGTTCAGTGCAAAAACTGCAGATGGAATGTGGAAAGTTTTGAAAGAGAAATTGTTTGAGTGCAAAAAGTCAAAAAAATGTTTAACATCAGGATCTAGGCATACAACATCAGGCGGCTATATTTCCACAAGAACAAGATACCTGATTAAGGTGAGAGACAAAAAATATAAGAAATGAAAGAGAGGTCGAACTACAACTTTGAAAACTGAAATAAATGAGCTGGACAAACAGATTAAGCATAGTGTTAGACAAGATCAAGAAAATTTTGAAGAAAATTTATATAAAGATATTGAGCATAATAGGAAACCTTTTTATAGATACATAAGTTGTGGAAGGAGTAAAGATACACAAATTGATAAACTGTGTGCAGATTCTAAAATTTATTCTCAGACACAACAGATTATAGGTATATTTACAAAATCTTATGCAAAACAGTTTGGCTCCACAAAAGGGGTGGTAAGTTGCCCTAGTGACATCCAGGTAACCCCAGATACTGGAATCAAATTAGATTATACTGAAAAAGAACTGTACAAACTGGATCCAAACAAAGTGCAGGGAGGAGACAGAATAAATAACAATGGCCTGAGAACACTTAAGCAAGAACTTATACTGCCATTACATCTATTATTCGGTAGGTCATATAAATATGGGGAGATTCCTCAAGATTGGAGACATGCACTTATTAAACCTATCTTTAACAAAAGGGGAGTAGGACAAACCCAGAATCATATAGACCCTTAAGTCTACTTTCATGTTGTGGAAAAATAATGGAGAAGGTAATACTGGATAAGTTATTGTCAGAACTGTATAGGCTGGGACTTGAAACCATATATCAGCATGCATATGTTGAAAATAGATCTATTACCACCTGTAACATGATGTTCTATAACAATATAATAACAGCTATGAATGAACAATTGTGTTGTGATGTGATTTATATAGATTTAACTTCAGGATTTGACATGGTCATGCACAAAGCACTGATCAATAAATTAGTACAACTAGGTATTGATGTACTGTTGATAAGATGGATAGCTGCATGGCTTACAAGTAGGACATGGCAAGTATCACACACCAACTGAACAAGTGAAATCCTTGGTTACAGACAAGGTGTCCCACAGGGCTTTGTACTAGGCCCTTACTTGTTTAGAGTGTATCTTTCAGACCTAACTTTTTCATCTGAGGTATTCTACAGTCTATATGCTGACAACCTGATATTGGGCAAACTGATTACAAGTGTTACAGATAAGGCATGTCTGCAAAATAATTTGACTAACTTGACCATTTGGGCACAGGAGAATTATATGTTGATAAATACATCAAAAACTAAGCATATGAGATTTGGGAGACATAAACTGAAAGGTAAATATTTAATACAGCACACACTGATTGAAACTGTAGACTCATTTAAGGACTTGGGTATATGGGTAGATTAAGCTATGAGGTTTTCTAATCATATCAACCAACTGGCTAATGATAGTTATAGAACTATAGGTTGTATAAAAAGATTTATAAAGTTTAGGAAATCAAACATAATGAAGTAATTGTTTGTTAGTTACATTAGACCCAAACTTGAGTATGGAATAACAATATGGAAACCCTATAGGAAAACAAGCATGAATAAACTGGAAAGAGTACAGGGGAAATATACTAAGGGCATCAATGGATGTGAAAATCTAAGTTATTATGAAAGACTAAAATATCTGAACTTGTACAATGTCTCTTACAGATATTTAAGAGAAGATCTTATTCAGGTATATAGGGCATTTAGGGACAACTACCTCTGGGAATGTTTGGGGTTATCAAAAAGTACTAGAGAATCGTCAGATAACCTATGTAGAAGATTCTACAGAAATGAGAAGTGTACTAATTGGTTCTCTGACAGAGTAGCTGATGCTTGGCACAGACTACCAAATTACATTAAAGCAAGTACTAGTTTAGATATTTTTAAGAACAGCCTGGACATTTATTATGGGAACAAGTGTTTTGGCATATTGACAAGCTAGAAAGGCTTTAATGCCTGTGCTTGAAATTTGTATGTATGTATGCATGTATGTATGTATGTATGTATATTGGTACATGTGTTTTGTGTTCTGTGGCATTGAGACTCTCATATGCTTTCTGATAATTCCAGCTGATTCCATAGCTCACTATAAAATTCACAGAAGAAAGATCTGATGGCATGTAAGAAGTGTAAGGTGTCAGGCTGACTGGTTCCTGGTAATACAATAAACCTCACCTGTCGAGGTTAAGGATTCTTCAAATGGTGGAGTGACAACCAGCTTTACCTGAGGACCCAGCTTCTAATATATATATATATATATATATATATATATATATATATATATACACACACACACACACACACACACACACACATATATATATATATATATATATACACACACACACACACACACACACACATATATATATATATATATATATAGATAGACAGATAGATACCCATGTTTCTACTAATCCTATTGGCTGCATTGGCTGGGTTCTCAGAGGTTATTGAGGCCTGTGCATCCACTTTGGATAGAGTGGTTCCACACTATTCAATCAGCTTAGTGGTGATCTTGACTTTTCTCAGTAAGCAGTGTAATTTGAGCTTGCATTATTTTGAAGCCAGTATGAATACATTGACTATCTCTGCACATCATGGCCTTGTGGAGAGCAGAACTATAGTCAAATACTGTCTGGATGAGCAGTTCCTTAAAGGAGTTCTGCATCTCTGTCTGACCCTTGAAGAACCCTTCTCCTTCATAGGCTTTGAGCTTCATTATTGACAGTCTTGCTTGCCCACTGTTAGAGTCTACTGTCTTGGTAACACAAAAGTCCATTTCTTCAAAATTTATTTTCCTGGTGACAACCACCTCTGTGCATTGTATCTTAGAGCTTCAGGTCCACATGTGTACAGAATCATACCCTTTCTTTCATGTAGAAAGGTGGTCCCTTGGTATAAACTCATATTTCCTTCCAAAGGCAACTTTGTAATTGTCCATGAGCAAGAATATCAATTTCCAATTTTTGCATTCAAGGGGCAAAAAAGAGGGGAAAGAGAGCCTTTACTTCATGGGTGTGCATTGACACCTCAGGTGTTACCTGAAATTGCTACATTAATTGACAAATACAAACTAAATACTCATCACCTTTATACAAAGAACGGAAGAATTCAAGATTACCCAAGTGGATACTTACAAACATGGATTTCCAACTATATTGTCTTCTGCTATCAAATAAGTATATGATTAACAATATCAAGAAAAAATGACTGCTGCCAGTGCTTCAAGAATGCCTCCACCACAGACATGTGTCCCATGTTTGTTTAGTGTTTGGTGACTGTGATAACCCTCCACTGGACCAGTAATCAAGGAGCCTCAGTCCTCACCACTGGCAACAGTGGGAGACATTTACTGAGAGGTCGACAAGTACACACACACTATTTCTAGATGGAACTCCCTGCATCAAGTACAATTTCCCTTAAGAGCACATGGAGACCAGAGTCAGTCTGGGGCAGGTTTCTCCATCTTTCTGCAGATCCCCAGTCAGACTCTGTACTGGCATGGCTATAGAGCTGCGATTTCAGCTGAGTGACGAAGCCTAGAACTCCAGCACCCTCTCTATCCAACCAGTGCTTTGTGTCCCTGCCCAACTAGCTGACACACACACTCTATGAGGTTTGATTTACACATGCACAAACCTGGGAAAGGCTGGTACAGATTTACTAGCTATGCCCCCCTTCTGCCAAGACTATAAGGTAGTTATCACTGCCACCAGTCAACTCTTTATCAGCTACTTTTAACAGAGAATGTCCAATCTTACTGTTTAATATTAATATTAATAGAAATGGTAGTTTGAAAAAAAGCAAGGATGTTAGGAGTGGCCCACACAGTGTCACCAAATAAATATGCAAGCACTCTCAAAACTTAAATATATGCACGTAGATCAGCCACAATGAAAGTTTTAAATATATTTAATAATAAATAATAAATGAACAAGACAATACTAAATATATATTCACACTGACATCAGAGTTCAAAACCCCAGGAAATATTTAAAACAGCATTGCAGGACAGTCTCAAATAAATAAAGAAAAATATCTAAACTAAGCTTTACTATATTCCTGACTGAATCTAACAGAATTATACTATAATCTAAGAACTTACTAATAGAGCAAGGCAGATGTGGTAAATGGATCTTCTAGATGTTGTCAGGTCCAAGACAGAATGCAGAATGCTATGTCTCACTAAGAGACTTCCCAAAATAATATCTAAAATAATACTGCTGGGATAGCTTGCAGAATGATATCACTTCTTGTCATCTGACCCTACTTCCCAGGCAAAACAACCATTGATGAAGTTGGCAGTATTTAGCATTTACCTGTAAAAATATAGAGACAGATGTTTCTCCATAGATCTCTGGCAGATGCTGGAAGTCATAAAACAATTGCATGCCTTCATGCTTTCAAGACTAGTAATTAGTTCACCCTAAAGACAATACAGAAAGTTTCCTAGTACAGACATTTTGTCTCTTGCTGCATCGAAAACTGAAAGATACTCTTTTATGATCTAGCCATAAAGTAATTTAATTTCAGTTATTTTTCTGAAGTTTGCTGGACTGAAGCTAACCTCCTGTATTCCAGTTTCCACTGTTAAAATATATACATTTAAACAGTTGCAATAGTGCATATACATTTCCGTTCTCTGCCAGTAGGGCGCACTGTGGTTCCATTTCAAACAGTACTCTACAAATACAGTTTCAACACATACATTTGTACAAGCAGTTTGATATACATGACATACAGTTCTAATGCATTTGTAACACAGGCATCTTGTATAAATCATTTTGATATTCACCAATGACATATAATTATTTACAAAAGTCCAGCTAGCTGTGCTGGCAGTATCTCCTTTTGTCACAGTGCCTACCAAGTATTTCTGTCTTTACAGTGACCTTGTAGTTCAGGTCTCTTTCAGGAAAATGGCTAGGTTTCAGCTTTTTGAGTGTGATTGTGCATTCCTCCAGTTCCTTTCATCATGGATATTACTGCTAGCAATTTGACCTAACCAAGGACCCATCAAGCAAGAAAGGTTAGATATAACAAATACATTTTTACTGTCTCAGCTGCTGTATCTCTGATGGGTTATGAAAATTGTCCTTTGATACTCCTGAGGAGGAGAATCTCTTCCACCAACCTCAGCTGTAATTTGGATGTCTTTATTTATATATTACTTGCTTATTAGCATAAGTGCAGGCTTTCATTGCTATTTCTTGATTGGCTGAGAGGTGCTTGCTAGTTACATGGGCTGGAACCTTGGGTTTATGGAGATGTATGTACATATGTAGACATGGTAATGCATTTCAGCATGCATTAGTAGGGATAAACAGATATCTCCAGATGTAGAATATGAAAAGTTTTTGGGAAATGTTGACAGGAGGAGAAGATTAATCCAACCAAGGATCTATCATAGAAAGTCATCTTGTAAATCAATTGATATGGTAAGAATGTATCTTTTATGTATTTTAATTTTTAAGTTGAGTCACAGAACATTATTAATGCTCACCCCTCCAGGTATGTTTAAAGCTCAGTTCCCTGTGCTTTTTCCTATTAACCTGGTGAACTTGGGCATCCTGAGGCAATGTAGCAACTCTCTCATGTACACCAACAACCCTCTTGTCTTACCTCCCAACACTCAGACTTGTGAGAGATGGACTTATATATCCAAATTGGAAGTCACACACTCTCCAGCCAAGACCAGAATAGCTGGTCAAGAGGAGAAGGTCAACACTTGCATCACACAGCATGGAACAAATAGCCCTCCAGAACACACACCAGCACTGCCTTCACATAAAAACACAAATCACACACCCACCTTTGTGGAGGCTCTCAATAAAAATATACCCAAACACCAGAGACCTTCAAGACAGAAACATACTCAACCACCACAACACAACACTAATTATGAGACACATAACTCTCCTAAACTGTGTGCCACTCATCCAAGGGCAATAAAGCAAATCAGCATGCCCAGCACACTAGTCAAAGGTGACTCGATAGTGAGGCACACTGATGTCCCACTCACTAGGCTGAATAAGGAGAAAGTAGCAGTCAGCTGCCTGTCAGGTGCCAGGTCCACCACATAACGCATGCACTCAGGTCCCCCAACAACAGGTACAAATATAACTCTGTCATTGTACATGTGGGTGTGAATGACCTGAGATGTACCTCCCTGGACTACATGAAAAGAGACATGGAGGAGCTCTAGGATTATGTAGCCCAGGCAGGTACAACCCTAGCCCTGAACAGCATCCTACCATCACCCAGAATTACACCACAGTACAAGCAGAAATGATTATTTTCAATAATTGGCTAAGTTTCTGGTGCTCTTCTAAGGGGATTCAGTATATGTCTGCCTGGGATGACATGATTGACAGACCTCAATGCTTTGCCAGAGATTGCCTGCATCTGTCACTGATGGGCTTCTGGATACTGGCCAAGACTCTTGCCATGCCTATAGTGCCTTTTTTAGGTGGTATTCCAAAGACCAAATTACCACCATAACAGCTAGAAACAAATGCAATCTGAGGGTCATGCTGCTGAACACTAGAAGTCTAAATCTCAAAATGTACTCACTCAAAGCACTCCTTAAAATGGAGAACATCGACATTTGTGATGCAACAGAGACCTGGTTCAAGGCAGCAGAAAGCACCCCTGCACTACCAGGTTATAACTCCTTCCACACCTTTCTGCCCCAGAACTTGGACAGAAGCTTCAAAGGTGGTGGTGTTTCCATATTCATAAAGAATGCGCACACCTCCAGACCAGTAACCCAACATAATGCATCAGATATACTTCAGGTGCAGCTAACATTGGATAAGACAGCGATTCAGGTCGTAGCCTGCTATAGGTCCCCAACCATGTCCCAAGACACTCACTCCATGTTCTTAAGCACCCAGGAGATTATTAGGGTCCAACCTAGCACTCTCATACTGGGCAACTTCAACTACTCCTCCATTAACTGGAAATATACTCATGTACCAATACACTTGCCCAACGTTTCCTGAAATTCATTAATTCCAATGCCCTGGACCAGCTCATTCTTACCTCCACTAGAGGTAGCAACATCCTTGACTTGGTCATTAATAACATGGGCGAATGTTGCTCTACACCAATAGTCAACCCCTCCCTGGTTAGATATGACCACAAACTAATCACCTAGGAAATCCACATCCCTCCTACCCCCCCCCCCCTCAAAGGTAACCACCATGAAAAATTTCTCCAAAGCTAACTTTGAGCTCCTAAAAACAGAGCTGGCTAACTTCACAGCACCCATGCAAATGGAGAATAGTTGCATGACACCAAATCATATACCAGTGCACTGTACGAACACATACACAAATGCATGCATCTCGCCATACCCAACAGAACCAAGACTCTCTCCTCCAAAAAAAGGAAGCCAATCTGGTGGTCCCCTGCCATAAATAAACTCTACAACTGAAGGAGGAAACTGATGCGGAATAAGGTGAAGTCCCAAGACTGGTAAAACTCCCTTATCAGCCTCAACAAAAAGTTGAGATTCCTCATCAAATACTGTAAAGCTAGCTATGAAAACAGATTTGCAGCAGATAGTAAAGATAACCACAAGGCCTTCTATAGTTATGTAAAGAATCTCAATGGCAATACCCAGATTTGCTCTTAGCTACTGCACAATGGTCCCTCCTATATCAAGCCAACAGATATTGCCAATATTCTGCCTGACAGATTGTGCCAATTTTACCCCCCCCCCAAAGAACCAATCACAATACCAGTAGATTGCCAGGCACCCAGTATTGCTGCTGTACAGGTTAAAACAGTACTGTCAAAGGCCAAGAATACAGCCTCTATGGGACCTGACAATATCCCTGGCTGTGTTCTACATGAACTACAAAGAGTGAACTGGCACCTCACCTGTGTGCCCTGTTCAATCACAGCCTCACCTCAGACTTTGCCCCTACCAAATGGCACACTGCTATAGTCATCCGTCTCCACAAAGGAGGAGTGACTGCAGACCCTGGGAACAATCACCCCATTAGCCTGAGAAGTCTGATATGCAAAGCTATAGAACACATCCTCATGGACCTAATAAACAAGGATATAGGGAATCTTCAAACTCTGAATCCCACACAGTTTGGTTTTGTGAAGGGTAGATCATGCCTGCTCAAGTTGGTGAACTTCTTTGAGTCAGTCATCAGAGCTGTGGATGAAGGCAAGGTGGCTCATACAGCCTACCTTGATCTGACCAAGGACTTTGATACCATCCTCCATTCAGGAATCATAGAGAAACTCACTAAGCTAGGCATCAACCCCTATATCACTAGGTGGGTTGCAAACTGGCTCACAGATAGAACCCACAGGGATCAGTCCTGGGTCCTCTCCTGTTTGGTATCTGCTTCTCAGAAGTCCAGGCCAACATGAAGGGACTCTGGCTGACAAAGTTCACAGACAATTGCAAGTTGGGAGCCATTATTAACTCCCCAAGTGATGTTGAAATCCTACAGAAAGGCCTCGCTGAGACCAACGACTGGTATCAGAACCATGACCTTAAGCTCAATGACAAAGAATGTGTCATCATCCCCTTTGGGAAAAACTCAGTTCCCATGAATTAGCATATTGATGGTAGTCCATTGAACACAGAAGGCGTTATAAGAGATCTGGGAACACAGGTTGACAGCAACCTCTCTTTTGACCACCACACTGCCACTGTGGTCTGAAAGCCCTTCTATGTGGCACATCTCATTACTACGGGTTTTGCATCCAGGAAGAAAGAGGTCATTGTCTCCCTCTACTCTTCCCCCATTAGGCCAATCATCAAGTACAATACCCCATTTGGCAAGTGCCTCATTAGACCCCTGCAACAACTGGAGAGGCCACAAAAGTACCTCACAAAGAGGATCCTAGGCCTTAAATACTTGTCCTATATGGACAGACTCAAAAAACTCCAACTATTCTCTGTCTCATATCACCTACTTAGAGGTGATCTCTGCTTGACTTACAAAGCCATATCTGACCCAGCTCTGTTAGAAATGGTACATCTAAAGAAATCCCAATCCCTCAGCACCACATGCTCCAGAGGCCTCAGCCTCATTAACACAATCAAAAGAACGTGCTGGAGGGACATGTTCATAACCCAGAAACTGCCCATGCTATGGAATAGACTTCCCATACATGTCAAACAGAGCACCTCACTGGCCCTCTTCAAGAGAAATCTTGATGAGTGGATAGGAGATAGAAAATTCACCCTGAGGATCACTCCAGTGGCTCTACTCGACAGAGGCATTGGAAACTAAGTTCTGGAGGCATGATGCCAAGTTAATCCTATGGGCTAGGTTTGTAATGGCTCCAGGACCATTAGCCTAGTACACACCTCTGAACCTATGAACAATTATGCAGCCACTATTTGGAATTATTTTGTGCGGGAGCACACCTACATTATGCAGGGTGCTTTCTGATGGAAGTGTAGTGAGACTGTACAGCAGGCAGGAGAGATGCTACATGCTATATGTGAAGAAAACAGCACAATTTACAATCAAGTCTTATAGCAGTGGATTGGATAGTTAAAAGAAATGGTGTTGCAGGTACTGAATGAGTACTACAGAGAGGGAGAAGGGCAAATAAAAAAGGGCATCTTAGGATGTGATTGTAACAGTATACATGGGGCAAGTGATGGCTCTAAAAGGGATACAAGGAATAGTACCTTGGAAAAAGAACCACTGGATGCACTCGAACACTTAAATATTTAATGTGAAGCGCTTTTCATCTGGGACAATACCCAGACTTCTTTCAGACAAACAACAAACAATAACCACTCCTTAAATACACGTTAATTAATTAGTAAAATTGATTAATTAATAATGAATACATAAGTTTTTAATTAAAAACACCTACAACCATCAATAAATCCCACAGCAAAGACGACAAGTTAAAAACGTGTGTTTAAAACCAATGTGTGTTACTTCCATACATATGTTAAAACAATATAAACAGGATAAAATTAAGAAGCTGAAGATGATGGCGAAAGAGGAAGATGAAGGACAGCTGGTGATGAATCAGAGGGAAGAGAAGTGATAAATTGGTCTAAAGGTAAGATGGAAGTGAGGCTTTGAACGGAAAGTTGGATGCACATTTAAATAAGGACGGTGAAAGCAAAGATTCAAAGATTCAAAGAAAACTTTATTGTCATTTGGGAAACACAAGTGCAACCTAAACGAAATTTTAGGTATCAGCTCATCATCCAAACTCTTAGGTGTTCCTATTGACAACCACCTCACCTTTGATACACAAATAAACAATACAGTAAAAACAGTCAACAAAAAAATGGGTTCCCTCTACAGGATTAGACCTTTCCTTACTTCACCTGCCAGATCCACTATTGCCCACTCCCACCTAATATCTACACTTCTCTATGCTTCTCCTATCTATACTAACCTAAGAATAATTTTCTAAAACTTGCTAAATCCTACAACAACATTGCCAGATTTGCCACTGGAAAACCCTTCCGAACCCATCACTGCCAAAATCTACAACAACTAGGTTGGCTGGAACTCCAGAATCAGCTTATGTTTAACCAGCTTACAATTATCCATAAGACCCTGTACCAGCCTCATAATACTCCAACACGATTTTCCCTTGTCACTCCCTACAAAAACCTGAACACCTTACGCTCCTCTAATAAACTACTAGTTAGTATAAGCAAATCCAAAAACCTGGCTGGTGACTCTCTCTTTTCAAATACAGCTGGGAGACACTGGAACCTTCTTCCTAGTGATGTAACATCACTTTCCTCCCTTTTACTATCTTCAAACAAAAGCTCAGAATCTATCTTACAACACACTGACCCTGTCCTTCTTGTAACCCTGACTGACCTTTACTGTAACTGCCATGCTCTCTCTCTTTTCTTATTATTCCATTCTGCCTCTCGCTCCTTGTTACTTATTTCTGAAGAAATTAGAATGTGAGCTAAGTAAGCAAGATATAATGATTATTTTCCTGAAGAGTTTTAACCAGATACTATCTTAAAAACACTATGACTTGCTCTGTAAATAGAAATGAACTGAAAGAATGTGCTAACAGTGAAGTGACCAATATTATCTGAAATTGTCTGTTCAATATTACATGTATGTTGTTGTATATTAGATATACATATATATATGTCTTTTTAACTGTTTGGAGCTTTTCTCCCCAGGCCTCTACTAAAAAAGGATATGTATAGAATATGTCCCTGATACGGGTATAGTTCCTGATACAGGTACAGTCCCTGATACAGGTATGGTCCCTGATACAGGTACAGTCCCTGATACAGGTATAGTCCCTGATACAGGTACAGTCCCTGATATAGGTATAGTCCCTGATACAGGTACAGTCCCTGATACGGGTATGGTCGCTGATACAGGGAGGGTCCCTGATACAGGTATGATCCCTGATACAGGTGCAGTCTCTGATACAGGTACAGTTTCTGATACAAGAATGATCCCTGATACAGGTGCAGTCTCTGATACAAGTACAGTCCCTGAATACCATATGGTAACAGCCAGCATTTTTGGCATGGGATATTATTGCTGCATGTCTGATATACTGTTGTAGTACATAGAGCATGCTGATTACACTTCAAAATAAGGAAAAAGGTTAAATATTATGCACCTCTCTTTTGTTTGTTATGCTCTAGTCTTGCGTTAGAGCACACACAGTGGCCACCATAGAATGGAAGCAAGTAGCTAAAACAGCACTGAAAGCTGCAAAACACACTGTGCTGTCACACAAGAATGCAGGCTGATGTATTTAACAGCTTTTGAAGCTAATCATTCATAGGCGCACTGAGCTACTGATTTCTATCTCTGTAGCACTAAAAATTTTAAAACTTTCAAAGCTACACTTTCCTTTCTATAACTAGCATTATATGGAATCTATTGAAACCTCATGTACTACGAAGAACTATAACTGAGTCTCTTTGATCATAACTAATCGGTTATGTTTCTGGTACAGATGTCAAGATTCACCCCTCAAGATTTGCTTCAAGCTAATCTTGAGGTGAATTTCTTTACACCCATGTCTCAAGCACATAACAACTTTTTTATTTTTATTTTATTTTACATTTGTTGACCGGGCTAGTCTATCTGGATATATGTCCATTTTCAGTAGAGGCCCGAGGAGAAAAGCTCCAATGAGTATTATATGGTTTCAGAAGGTGTTACAAAAGAAGTAATAACAAGTATAAAACTAACAGTAAACAACTAGTAAATGAAAATTTTTTTTTTTTTTTTTTTTTTTTTAATCAGGAGATTGCATATTGCATGCAGATTGCATGCAACTTGGTTATGATCAGAGATCCAATCATAATTGTCTATAACTGACAGTCTTTTATAACATTCACAGAAATTGGCTGCTATACACTCTACATTCTGCAGATATACAGACCTACTCCCACTGCAGTATGCTTTGTAAAGGAATGCTGTTTGTAGGTTATATGCCCGGGACACCTTTGCACAGTTTGTAAAGAGATAGCTGCTGCAAGTTCTGATCAATCATCATGCCTACACAACTTCTGCAAGGAGTGTTATTGCCAGTTTTGAATGAGAGATACAACTATATCTATACTTTTGCATGGAGTGTTATTGCCCATTTTGAATGAGAGATACAACTATATCTATAGAGTCAGAAAATATTTTGCATAGAGAGGCATTAAAGTGTTATACAGTCAGTATTCAAACTATTTCTCATTAGAGATTTCTGTATATCTCAATGAAATATTGAGAGAAAGGTTCTTTATGCCTAGTCAGGTTTATATTATAATGACAAACACTTAAAATAGTGAACGCTGTATAATCGACCCTTAAAAATCGAAACGGCAAAATGGCGAACACACAGAGCAGTGATTTTTTTCCCAGGGAAAAAATCACTGGTCCGTTAAAAAAAAAACAAAAAAATAAACAAACACAAAATAAACTAGGGGGTGGATGACAAAGTCCCAAAAATGGCCCAGTGAATTTTTTTTCCCTGGGAAAAAATTCCTGTTCCATGTCTTCGGGATTTTACGGTTTCGATTTAAAATGCTCGATAAAATTGCATTCGCTGATATAATAGGGAACCTCCTTGTCATAGGTAACATGGAAAATGTTATAAAGCTTGGTTGGTAAAAGACTTCAAGTGCACAATTTAACAGCTTCTTTTTGCTTACAACAAGGTATATTCATTTTTTTACAAACATGAGGAACTGTAATTTTTTTTTTGCCCACATATGTGGTCAGGAGATAGTTATTAGCTAGTCAAGCATATTGTGTTTAGATCTATTGTGTAGTAATGGAAACACACAGCACAACAGCGGATGTAGTATTAACACTGCAGCATAAAATTGTGGTTATAGTAATTGATTTTCACATGTTATACATCTAGCTCATATGGTATATACGTTTTAACAGTGACAGAAAGTTCCTTAAATTTATTTGAAGATCTTGTGTAATTGTTTGTTACAAATACACAAACCTACATGTAGAGCAAATCTTACTATGACCCCCTGGGAAGTTATTGTATTTTCCTGTTTAATCAAAGGTTGCCAAGGGATTCCAAAGATACTATCATAATAACAGTTTGGGGGACTTTGAGCTGGGGGGGGTGCATCCTACAGAATTCTGTTTACCACGACACATTTTGTCTCAGAGAGGCTGAACATCCACTTAGCTGCAGACACAATGCACAGGACTTACAACAATGAGTAATTAAAAATTAATTTTTGGATTCAAAACAGAAACATTAACAAAGAAAATGCTACATCAATCATGGCAAGAGGCATTGTGTAAAAAAGCATTGCTTGTTTTGCTGACAGTGAATCAGGACATTTTAATCTAAAACAGTAATTGACACCATCTGGAGGATTTTAGCAATATAAACCACTTATGCGTAATTTGGCATTTTTTCACATTTGAAATATTCTGTTAGTTCTTTGATTTTTATAACAAACTTGCCATTTATCAAAAGGAAATTGTCAGGCTTTATGTCTCATTCTATCCTGGGTACCTGACTATCCTACCATAGACTTAGCTCTTTATATCTGTACAAATTTTAAAGGTCCAGGGAGTGCTGAATCAATCAATAGTGGCTTGAATAGTGAAAAATAGTGGGGGCACCCAATATCTCACTAGATGCTTGAACCTATTATGTGTTTTGTCCGGGTGCTCAATCTACCAATGGCTAAACTTTAAATTAGAAAATTGGAATTAAAGGTTTAAAAATATCATTGTGTTTTCAGCCCTTTCATGACCTTTCAACTAAGATACATTATGTCATCATCTCGTTTGTATTTATCGCTGAAAACAGCAGAATCATCCAGGTGGGACACATACCTTCACACCTCAGTCATTGACCAGAAACTGATATCAGAGTGTTAATAATTTTCTGTTGCTCATAATTTTGCACCATGACCCCCCCCCCCCCACTTCAGCATCATTCAATGGGCATTTGAATGATGTAAATTTCACTATGGAGCACAAATTTCCAATATATAATCTCTGAGATTCATTCTCATGGATTTATTGACCAGATATTCATCCTGAAAAGGTAACTTTATGCACCCACTATAAATCATCCTAAGACATTCATAGATCCATGGACTATACTAGGCTAACTAGGGCCCAAAAATTTGATTTATATTTGATTTATAGGTGGTGATTTACTGACTGCCTCTGTCCATCAGAGACATAGGAGCCAAACCGGGGTGAATTTCTGATTACCCATCCATAGGTCCAAGTTGTGCTTAAATAGGGATTGGGAGGAACCCATTAAATCTGTCTGTTAAATACAGAGCATTCAAGCAGTATGACTTTGGTTAACTGTGCCTAAGTCCACTGGCTCATTCAAGTGCCCTACAATGCAGGAGGCTCATTATAGAACTGCTACCCCCCAAATCCAGATCTGCCAGTGCTGAGCAACCAGCAAACCCCCACTGCTCTGGGTATGAATGTGCCAAAAAAGGGAGCAATATGAGTGTACTACTACTACAGCACATCAGATGAGGCATTAAAGTGACCGTCATGAAAATCTAGCACCAGTATACTGACAGCTGTTGAACTCATAAGGATATATTTAATCACACAAACAATACTGCATAATGTTGCCGTATACAAACATTTCAGATGCAGATTATAACATGCCATTTCCAGGAGACAATCTCATGCTCTGGGGCCTGCCACTGTGCAGTCCCCTCTTAAAAAGTGATTCTCCACATTAGACATACAAAAAAACATTCAAAATACAGTTTAAAGTTACTGTAACAGTGTCCATGAGATGAGGTTTAAGGTAATTCTTATGTAGATTTGTTCACATTCTACTGATATCTCTCAGAATTATGAGCCTGCATTTGATTTGATGAACATTTTTTCATGACTGTCAATTTTCATTGTTTTGAACATAAACTTTCATCATGTTATCTTTGGGCCTGCACCTTAGATTTTGTTTAGAAACCTCACTTACAACTTTTGGCACAACTAGTATTCTACCATATTCACTATTCCCTTCACATTAAAATATTCTTCCACCATGTATAAAATCAATAATTCAAAGAGCGACATGAAAGCAAGCCAATTAGTGTTACAGTCCTTAAAATTTCTATATTACTTATCTGATACATGTCTGTGAAACTGTAACACAAAACTCTTCTGTCAGGTATTCAAAGCTATTTTTTCCTTAGCTCATCTGCTAAATGCCCATGTGACTTCTCATACTATCACTTTCGTAACCATCAATACCGTCCTTCCATATAATTTCTTTTAATGTGGTATTTCTCTCTAGTTAGCTGCTCAGAGTGAGGTTCAGAAAAGGCCAAGATGCTCCAAATCAGGAGTCAGACAGCGGCAGTGGTGTCTGCAGACAATTTACATATGAGATAACATTGATTCTTACTACCCACGATGCACTGTGGTTGACACAGGACAGTGAGGCAGAGACAGCTGAACACTAGTGTCTGTCTGCATTGGTAGTACCCCAAGCACACCACACAATCTGTTCTTCTGAGAGCAGTCTAACACATTAGTAGAGACAAAATGGACAAAATCAAGACATTGCCAATGTTCTGATAAAATGAACATGTAAATCCAATAGAATAACACACTACAGTTTAGGTCAGTAAATCATTAATGAGTACAATTCTTTGTTTGTCAATGAGCACTATCTGATACCTGGTAGTATAGTATGTTATTTATGTTATTCTAAAACAAAGTTTCATTTACATGTCGTTCTTTCAGTTCCAGTGTACTATTACCATTTGGCAATAGACATATCAAGCAACTGAAAAGACCCAAAGATTCTTATCTAAAAAGATTACAGGCTTAAAACACAAGAGCTACCATAACAGACTAGAAGTGCTGTCCCTTTATTCAGTGTCCTATAGATTCCTTAAGGGTGATCTGAGTTTGACTTTCAGGCCATTAAGGATCTGGCAGTCCAAGACCTCATATCTCCACAAATCAATCAGTCCCACAAGCACTAATACTAAGGATCTAAAGCTGCTTCAGCAAATAAACAAACAAACACTGTGGAAAGATAAATTTGTCATACAGCACTTAACCCTTGTCTGGAACAAACTTTCACTCAAAATTAAATAATGAGAAAGGAGTTACACAAATGGATGAGTATGCACAAATTCAGCCCTGATTTGATTTACTTGCTGCACTTTGAAAAATGAGGTCGGGGGGGGGGGTACTGGCAAGGTTTACATGGCCATAGACCCCAAGTGCCTTCTATTTTCTATGATTTAGTGATTTTATTTGCAGCTCATAATTTTCTTGTACTCCAAAGCTGCAAAGCTGAAGTCAGTAAATGACTACATTATGATCCATGATTTACCTTTTGCATCTGCAAGGCAGCTTCAGGAAGGATGGTAGAGCACCAGCAGCTCTATCATGATGCACCAGCAGTGCTATCATGGTGCAGCAGCAGTGCTATCATGGTGCACCTGCAGTGCTATCATGGTGCAGCAGCAGTGCTATCATGATGCAGGAGTGCTATCATGGTGCACCAGCAGTGCTATCATGATGCACCAGCAGTGCTATCATGGTGCACCAGCAGTGCTATCATGATGCACCAGCAGTGATATAATGGTGCATCAGCAGTGTTATCATGTTGCACGTGTGCTATCATGGTGCAGCAGCAGTGCTATCATGGTGCAGCAGTAGTGCTATCATGATGCAGGAGTGCTATCATGATGCAGGAGTGCTATCATGGTGCACTAACAGTGCTATCATGGTGCAGCAGCAGTGCTATCATGATGCAGCAGCAGTGCTATCATGATGCACCAGCAGTGTTGCCATGATGCAGCAGCAGTGTTGTCATGATGCACCAGCAGTGCTATCATGATGCACCAGCAGTGCTGTCATGGTGCTGGAGTGCTATCATGGTGCAGCAGTAGTGCTATCATGGTGCAAGAGTGCTATCATGGTGCACCAGCAGTGCTATCATGATGCAGCAGCAGTGCTTTCATGGTGTAGCAACAGTGCTATCATGATGCACCAGCAGTGCTATCATGATGCACCAGCAGTGCTATCATGGTGCACCAGCAGTGCTATCATGGCTCAGCAGCAGTGGTATCATGGTGCACCAGCAGTGCTATCATGATGCAGGAGTGTTATCATGATGCACCAGCAGTGCTATCATGTTGCAGCAGCAGTGCTACATGGTCCACCAGCAGTGCTATCATGATACACCAGCAGTGCTATCATGGTACAGGAGTGCTATCATGGTGCACCAGCAGTGCTCTCATGGCTCAGCAGCAGTGGTATCATGGTGCACCAGCAGTGCTATCATGATGCAGGAGTGTTATCATGATGCACCAGCAGTGCTATCATGGTGCAGCAGCAGTGCTACATGGTCCACCAGCAGTGCTATCATGGTGCACCAGCAGTGCTATCATGATGCACCAGCAGTGTTATCATGGTGCAGCAACAGTGCTATCATGTTGCACCTGCAGTGCTATCATGGTGCAGCAGCAGTGCTATCATGATGCAGGAGTGCTATCATGGTGCAGCAGCAGTGCTATCATGATGCACCAGCAGTGCTATCATGGTGCACCAGCAGCGCTATCATGATGCACCAGCAGTGCTATCATGGTGCAGGTGTGCTATCATGGTGCAGCAGTGGTGCTATCATGATGCAGGAGTGCTATCAAGGTGCACCAACAGTGCTATCATGGTGCAGCAGCAGTGCTATCATGGTGCACCAGCAGTGTTGTCATGATGCACCAGCAGTGCTATCATGGTGCACCAGCAGTGCTATTAAGGATCAACAGCAGTGCTATCAAGGTTCAACAGAAGTGCTATCATGGTGCAGCAGCAGTGCTATCATGATGCACCAGCAGTGCTATCACGGTGCACCAGCAGTGCTATCATGGTGCAAGAGCAGTGCTATCATGGTGCAGCAGCAGTGCTATCATGATGCAGAAGTGCTATCATGATGCAGCAGCAGTGCTATCATGGTGCAGCAGCAGTGCTATCATAATGCCGGAATGCTATCATGGTGCAGCAGCAGTGCTATCATGGTGCAGCAGCAGTGCTATCATGGTGCACCAGCAGTGCTATCATGATGCAACAACAGTGCTATCATGGTGCAGCAGCAGTGCTTTCATGATACACCAGCAGTGCTATCATGATGCACCAGCAGTGCTATCATGGTGCAGGAGTGCTATCATGATGCACTAGCAGTGCTATCATGGTGCAGCAGCAGAGCTATCATGATGCAGGAGTGCTATTCTGGTGAACCAGCAGTGCTAGCATTGTGCACCAGCAGTGCTATCATGATGCAGAAGTGCTATCATGGTGCACCAGCAGTGCTATCATGGTGCAGCAGCAGTGATATCATGGTACAGCAGCAGTGCTATCATGATGCAGAAGTGCTATCATGGTGCACCAGCAGTACTATCATGGTGCAGCAGCAGTGCTATCATGGTGCAGTAAAGCTATCATTGTGCACCAGCAGTGCTATCATGGTGCACCAGCAGTGCAATCATGATGCACCAGCAGTACTATCATGGTGCAGCAGCAGTGCTATCATGATGCACCAGCAGTGCTATCATGGTGCAGCAGTAGTGCTATCATGGTGCAGCAGTGCTACCATGATGTACCAGCAGTGCTATCATGGTGCAGGAGTGCTATCATAGTGCACCAGCAGTGCTATTGTGGTGCAGCAACAGTGCTATCATGGTGCAGCAGCAGTGCTATCATGATTCAGGAGTGCTTTCATGGTGCAGCAGCAGTGCTATCATGATGCAGGAGTGCTATCATGGTGCACCAGCAGTGCTATCATGGTCCAGCAGCAGTGCTATCATGGTGCCCCAGAAGTGCTATCATGATGCACCAGCAGTACTATCATGGTGCAGCAGCAGTGCTATCATGGTGTAGCAGCAGTGCTACCATGATGTACCAGCAGTGCTATCATGGTGCAGGAGTGCTATCATGGTGCACCAGCAGTGCTATTGTGGTGCAGCAGCAGTGCTATCATGGTGCCCCAGCAGTACTATCATGATTCAGGTGTGCTTTCATGATGCAGCAGCAGTGCTATCATAATGCAGGAGTGCTATCATGGTGCACCAGCTGTGCTATCATGGTGCAGCAGCAGTGCTATCATGGTGCACCAGCAGTGCTATCATGATGCAACAGCAGTGCTATCATGGTGCAGCAGCAGTACTTTCATGATACACCAGCAGTGCTATCATGATGCACCAGCAGTGCTATCATGGTGCAGCAGCAGTGCTATCAAGATGCATCAGCAGTGCTATCATGGTCCAGCACCAGTGCTATCATGGTGCACCAGCAGTGCTATCATGGTGCAGCAGCAGTGCTATCATGGTGCACCAGCAGTGCTATCATGATGCACCAGCAGTGCTATCATAATGCAGGAATGCTATCATGGTGCACCAGCAGTGCTATCATGGTGCAGCAGCAGTGCTATCATGGTGCACCAGCAGTGCTATCATGATGCACCAGCAGTGCTATCATGATGCAACAGCAGTGCTATCATGGTGCAGCAGCAGTACTTTCATGATACACTAGCAGTGCTATCATGATACACCAGCAGTGCTATCATGGTACTGGAGTGCTATCATGGTGCACCAGCAGTGCTATCATGGTAAAGCAGCAGTGCTATCATGGTGCAGCAGCAGTGCTATCATGGTGCCCCAGCAGTGCTATCATGATGCATCAGCAGTGCTATCATGGTGCACCAGTAGTGCTATCATGGTGCACCAGCAGTATTATCATGATGCACCAGCAGTGCTATCATGGTGCACCAGCAGTGCCATCATGGTGCACCAGCACTGCTATCATGATGTACCAGCAGTGCTATCATGGTGCAGGAGTGCTATCATGGTGCACCAGCAGTGCTATTGTGGTGCAACAGCAGTGCTATCATGGTGCAGCAGCAGCAGTGCTATCATGGTGCAGCAGCAGTGCTATCATGATGCAGGAGTGCTATCATGGTGCACCAGCAGTGCTATCATGGTCCAGCAGCAGTGCTATCATGGTGCCCCAGCAGTGCTATCATGATGTCCCAGCAGTGATATCATGGTGCACCAGCGATGCTATCATGATGCACCAGCAGTGCAATCATGGTGGGGCAGCGGTGCTATCATGATGCACCAGCAGTGCTATCATGGTGCAGAAGCACTAGCATGATACACCAGCAGTGCTATCATGGTGCACCAGTGCTGCTATCATGATGCACCAGCAGTGCTATCATGGTGCAGGAGCACTAGCATGATACACCAGAAGTGCTATCATGGTGCACCACACTGCTATCATGATGCACCAGCAGTGCTATCATGGTGCAGCAGCAGTGCTATCATGATGCACCCGCAGTGCTATCATGGTGCAGGAGTGCCATTATGGTGCACCATCAGTGCTATCATGGTGCAGCAGCAGTGCTATCATGGTGCCCCAGCAGTGTTATCATGATGCATCAGCAGTGCTATCATGGTGCACCAGTAGTGCTATCATGGTGCACCAGTAGTGCTATCATGATGCATCAGCAGTGCTATCATGGTGCAGAAGCAGTGCTATCATGATGCACCAGCAGTGCTATCATGGTGCAGGAGTGCTATCATGATGCACCAGCAGTGCTATCATGGTGCAGCAGCAGTGCTATCATGATGCACCAGCAGTGCTATCATGGTGCAGGAGTGCTATCATGATGCACCAGCAGTGCTATCATGGTGCAGCAGCAGTGCTATCATGATGCAGGAGTGCTATCATGGTGCACCAGCAGTGCTATCATGATGCAGCAGCAGTGCTATCATGATGCAGGAGTGCTATCATGGTGCACCAGCAGTGCTATCATGATGCAGCAGCAGTGCTATCATGGTGTACCAACAGTGCTATCATGGTGCAGGAGTGATAGCATGATGCATCAGCAGTGCTATCATGGTGCACCAACAGTGTTGTCATAATTCACCAGTTGTGATATCATGGTGCAGCAGCAGTGCTATCACAGTGCACCAGTAGTGCTATCATGGTGCAGCAGCAGTGCTATCATGATGCAGGAGTGCTATCATGGTGCACCAGCAGTGCTATCATATTGCAGCAGCAGTGCTATCATGATGCAGGAGTGCTATCATGGTGCACCAGCAGTGCTATCATGATGCAGCAGCAGTGCTATCATGGTGCACCAACAGTGCTATCATGGTGCAGGAGTGATAGCATGATGCATCAGCAGTGCTATCATGGTGCACCAACAGTGTTGTCATAATTCACCAGTTGTGATATCATGGTGCAGCAGCAGTGCTATCACAGTGCACCAGTAGTGCTATCATGGTGCAGCAGCAGTGCTATCATGATGCAGGAGTGCTATCATGGTGCACCAGCAGTGCTATCATGGTGCAGCAGCAGTACTATCATGATGCAGGAGTGCTATCATGGTGTACCAGCAGTGCTATCATGGTGCAGGAGTGCTAGCATGATGCACCAGCAGTGCTATCATGGTGCATCAGCAGTGCTATCATGATGTACCAGCACTGCTATCATGGTGCAGGAGTGCTATCATGGTGCACCATCAGTGCTATCATGATGCAGCAGCAGTGCTAACATGATGCAGGAGTGCTATCATGGTGCATCAGCAGTGCTATCATTGCAGCAGCAGTGCTATCATGATGCAGGAGTGCTATCATGGTGCACCAGCAGTGCTATCATGGTGCAGCAGCAGTACTATCATGGTGCACCAACAGTGCTATCATGGTGCAGGAGTGCTAGCATGATGCAGCAGCAGTGCTATCATAGTGCACCAGCAGTGTTATCATGATTCACAAGCTGTGGTATCATGGTGCAGCAGCACTGCGATCATGATGCACCAACAGTGCTATCATGGTGCAGCAGCAGTGCTATCATGGTGATCGAGTGCTATCATTGTGCAGCAGCAGTGCTATCATGATGCACCAGCAGTGCTATCATGGTGCAGGAGTGCTAGCATGATGCACCAGCAGTGCTATCATGGTGCAGCAGCAGTGCTATCATAATGCACCAGCACTGCTATCATATTGCAGCAGCAGTGCTATCATGGTGCACTGGCAATGCTATCATGATGCACCAGCAGTACTATCATGGTGCAGGAGTGCTATCATAGTGCACCAGCAGTGCTATTGTGGTGCAGCAACAGTGCTATCATGATGCAGCAGCAGTGCTATCATGATTCAGGAGTGCTTTCATGGTGCAGCAGCAGTGCTATCATGATGCAGAAGTGCTATCATGGTGCACCAGCAGTGCTATCATGGTCCAGCAGCAGTGCTATCATGGTGCCCCAGAAGTGCTATCATGATGCACCAGCAGTACTATCATGGTGCAGCAGCAGTGCTATCATGATGCACCAGCAGTGCTACCATGATGTACCAGCAGTGCTAGCATGGTGCAGGAGTGCTACCATGGAGCACCAGCAGTGCTATTGTGGTGCAGCAGCAGTGCTAACATGGTGCAGCAGCAGTGCTATCAAGATGCAGGAGTGCTTTCATGGTGCAGCAGCAGTGCTATCATGATGCAGGAGTGCTATCATGGTGCACTAGCAGTGCTATCATGGTCAAGCAGCAGTGCTATCATGGTGCCCCAGCAGTGCTATCATGATGCACCAGCAGTGCTATCATGGTGCACCAGTAGTGCTATCATGGTGCACCAGCACTGCTATCATGATACACCAGCAGTGCTATCATGGTGCAGCAGCAGTGCTATCAAGATGCATCAGCAGTGCTATCATGGTCCAGCACCAGTGCTGTCATGATGCACCAGCAGTGGTATCATGGTGCAGCAGCAGTGCTATCATGGTGCAGCAGCAGTGCTATCATGATGTACCAACAGTGCTATCATGGTGCAGGAGTGCTATTATGGTGCACCAGCAGTGCTATCATGGTGCAGCAGCAGTGCTATCATGGTGCCCCAGCAGTGTTATCATGATGCACCATCAGTGCTATCATGGTGCACCAGTAGTGCTATCATAGTGCCCCAGCAGTATTATCATGATGCACCAGCAGTGCTATCATGGTGCACCAGTAGTGCCATCATGGTGCACCAGTGCTGCTATCATGATGCACCAGCAGTGCTATCATGGTAAAGCAGCAGTGCTATGATGGTGCAGCAGCAGTGCTATCATGGTGCCCCAGCAGTGCTATCATGATGCATCAGCAGTGCTATCATGGTGCACCAGTAGTGCTATCATGGTGCACCAGCAGTATTATCATGATGCACCAGCAGTGCTATCATGGTGCACCAGTAGTGCCATCATGGTGCACCAGCACTGCTATCATGATGTACCAGCAGTGCTATCATGGTGCAGGAGTGCTATCATGGTGCACCAGCAGTGCTATTATGGTGCACCATCAGTGCTATCATGGTGAAGCAGCAGTGCTTTCATTATGCAGGAGTGCTAGCATGGTACAGCAGCAGTTCTATCATGATGCAGGAGTGCCATCATGGTGCACCAGCAGTGATATCATGGTCCAGCAGCAGTGCTATCATGGTGCCCCAGCAGTGCTATCACGATGCACCAGCAGTGATATCATGGTGCACCAGCGATGCTATCATGATGCACCAGCAGTGCAATCATGGTGGGGCAGCGGTGCTATCATGATGCACCAGCAGTGCTATCATGGTGCAGAAGCACTAGCATGATACACCAGCAGTGCTATCATGGTGCACCAGTGCTGCTATCATGATGCACCAGCAGTGCTATCATGGTGCAGGAGCACTAGCATGATACACCAGAAGTGCTATCATGGTGCACCACGCTGCTATCATGATGCACCAGCAGTGCTATCATGGTGCAGCAGCAGTGCTATCATGATGCACCCGCAGTGCTATCATGGTGCAGGAGTGCCATTATGGTGCACCATCAGTGCTATCATGGTGCAGCAGCAGTGCTATCATGGTGCCCCAGCAGTGTTATCATGATGCATCAGCAGTGCTATCATGGTGCACCAGTAGTGCTATCATGGTGCACCAGTAGTGCTATCATGATGCACCAGCAGTGCTATCATGGTGCAGAAGCAGTGCTATCATGATGCACCAGCAGTGCTATCATGGTGCAGGAGTGCTATCATGGTGCACCAGCTGTGCTATCATGGTGCAGCAGCAGTGCTATCATGGTGCAGCAGCAGTGCTATCATGATGTACCAACAGTGCTATCATGGTGCAGGAGTGCTATTATGGTGCACCAGCAGTGCTATCATGGTGCAGCAGCAGTGCTATCATGGTGCCCCAGCAGTGTTATCATGATGCACCATCAGTGCTATCATGGTGCACCAGTAGTGCTATCATAGTGCCCCAGCAGTATTATCATGATGCACCAGCAGTGCTATCATGGTGCACCAGTAGTGCCATCATGGTGCACCAGTGCTGCTATCATGATGCACCAGCAGTGCTATCATGGTAAAGCAGCAGTGCTATGATGGTGCAGCAGCAGTGCTATCATGGTGCCCCAGCAGTGCTATCATGATGCATCAGCAGTGCTATCATGGTGCACCAGTAGTGCTATCATGGTGCACCAGCAGTATTATCATGATGCACCAGCAGTGCTATCATGGTGCACCAGTAGTGCCATCATGGTGCACCAGCACTGCTATCATGATGTACCAGCAGTGCTATCACGGTGCAGGAGTGCTATCATGGTGCACCAGCAGTGCTATTGTGGTGCAACATCAGTGCTGTCAAGGTGCAGCAGCAGTGCTATCATGATGCAGGAGTGCTAGCATGGTACAGCAGCAGTGCTATCATGATGCAGGAGTGCCATCATGGTGCACCAGCAGTGATATCATGGTCCAGCAGCAGTGCTATCATGGTGCCCCAGCAGTGCTATCACGATGCACCAGCAGTGATATCATGGTGCACCAGCGATGCTATCATGATGCACCAGCAGTGCAATCATGGTGGGGCAGCGGTGCTATCATGATGCACCAGCAGTGCTATCCTGGTGCAGAAGCACTAGCATGATACACCAGCAGTCTATCATGGTGCACCAGCACTGCTATCATGATGCACCAGCAGTGCTATCATGGTTCAGGAGCACTAGCATGATACACCAGCAATGCTATCATGGTGCACCAGCACTGCTATCATGATGCACCAGCAGTGCTATCATGGTGCAGCAGCAGTGCTATCATGATGCACCCGCAGTGCTATCATGGTGCAGGAGTGCCATTATGGTGCACCATCAGTGCTATCATGGTGCAGCAGCAGTGCTATCATGGTGCCCCAGCAGTGTTATCATGATGCATCAGCAGTGCTATCATGGTGCACCAGTAGTGCTATCATGGTGCACCAGTAGTGCTATCATGATGCACCAGCAGTGCTATCATGGTGCAGAAGCAGTGCTATCATGATGCACCAGCAGTGCTATCATGGTGCAGGAGTGCTAGCATGATGCACCAGCAGTGCTATCATGGTGCAGCAGCAGTGCTATCATGGTGCAGCAGCAGTGCTATCATGATGTACCAACAGTGCTATCATGGTGCAGGAGTGCTATTATGGTGCACCAGCAGTGCTATCATGGTGCAGCAGCAGTGCTATCATGGTGCCCCAGCAGTGTTATCATGATGCACCATCAGTGCTATCATGGTGCACCAGTAGTGCTATCATAGTGCCCCAGCAGTATTATCATGATGCACCAGCAGTGCTATCATGGTGCACCAGTAGTGCCATCATGGTGCACCAGTGCTGCTATCATGATGCACCAGCAGTGCTATCATGGTAAAGCAGCAGTGCTATGATGGTGCAGCAGCAGTGCTATCATGGTGCCCCAGCAGTGCTATCATGATGCATCAGCAGTGCTATCATGGTGCACCAGTAGTGCTATCATGGTGCACCAGCAGTATTATCATGATGCACCAGCAGTGCTATCATGGTGCACCAGTAGTGCCATCATGGTGCACCAGCACTGCTATCATGATGTACCAGCAGTGCTATCACGGTGCAGGAGTGCTATCATGGTGCACCAGCAGTGCTATTGTGGTGCAACATCAGTGCTGTCAAGGTGCAGCAGCAGTGCTATCATGATGCAGGAGTGCTAGCATGGTACAGCAGCAGTGCTATCATGATGCAGGAGTGCCATCATGGTGCACCAGCAGTGATATCATGGTCCAGCAGCAGTGCTATCATGGTGCCCCAGCAGTGCTATCATGATGTCCCAGCAGTGATATCATGGTGCACCAGCGATGCTATCATGATGCACCAGCAGTGCAATCATGGTGGGGCAGTGGTGCTATCATGATGCACCAGCAGTGCTATCCTGGTGCAGAAGCACTAGCATGATACACCAGCAGTCTATCATGGTGCACCAGCACTGCTATCATGATGCACCAGCAGTGCTATCATGGTTCAGGAGCACTAGCATGATACACCAGCAATGCTATCATGGTGCACCAGCACTGCTATCATGATGCACCAGCAGTGCTATCATGGTGCAGCAGCAGTGCTATCATGATGCACCCGCAGTGCTATCATGGTGCAGGAGTGCCATTATGGTGCACCATCAGTGCTATCATGGTGCAGCAGCAGTGCTATCATGGTGCCCCAGCAGTGTTATCATGATGCATCAGCAGTGCTATCATGGTGCACCAGTAGTGCTATCATGGTGCACCAGTAGTGCTATCATGATGCACCAGCAGTGCTATCATGGTGCAGAAGCAGTGCTATCATGATGCACCAGCAGTGCTATCATGGTGCAGGAGTGCTAGCATGATGCACCAGCAGTGCTATCATGGTGCAGCAGCAGTGCTATCATGATGTACCAGCACTGCTATCATGGTGCAGGAGTGCTATTATGGTGCACCATCTGTGCTATCATGGTGCAGCAGCAGTGCTAACATGATGCAGGAATGCTATCATGGTGCACCAGCAGTGCTATCATATTGCAGCAGCAGTGCTATCATGATGCAGGAGTGCTATCATGGTGCACCAGCAGTGCTATCATGATGCAGCAGCAGTGCTATCATGGTGTACCAACAGTGCTATCATGGTGCAGGAGTGATAGCATGATGCAGCAGCAGTGCTATCATGGTGCACCAACAGTGTTATCAAGATTCACCAGTTGTGATATCATGGTGCAGCAGCAGTGCTATCACAGTGCACCAGTAGTGCTATCATGGTGCAGCAGCAGTGCTATCATGATGCAGGAGTGCTATCATGGTGCACCAGCAGTGCTATCATGGTGCAGCAGCAGTACTATCATGATGCAGGAGTGCTATCATGGTGCACCAGCAGTGCTATCATGGTGCAGGAGTGCTAGCATGATGCACCAGCAGTGCTATCATGGTGCATCAGCAGTGCTATCATGATGTACCAGCACTGCTATCATGGTGCAGGAGTGCTATCATGGTGCACCATCAGTGCTATCATGATGCAGCAGCAGTGCTAACATGATGCAGGAGTGCTATCATGGTGCACCAGCAGTGCTATCATATTGCAGCAGCAGTGCTATCATTATGCAGGAATGCTATCATGGTGCACTAGCAGTGCTATCATGATGCAGCAGCAGTGCTATCATGGTGCACCAACAGTGCTATCATGGTGCAGGAGTGCTAGCATGATGCACCAGCAGTGCTATCATAGTGCACCAGCAGTGTTATCATGATTCACAAGCTGTGATATCATGGTGCAGCAGCACTGCGATCATGATGCACCAACAGTGCTATCATGGTGCAGCAGCAGTGCTATCATGGTGCTGGAGTGCTATCATGGTGCAGCAGCAGTGCTATCATGATGCACCAGCAGTGCTATCATGGTGCAGGAGTGCTAGCATGATGCACCAGCAGTGCTATCATGGTACAACAGCAGTGCTATCATAATGTACCAGCACTGCTATCATATTGCAGCAGCAGTGCTATCATGGTGCACTGGCAATGCTATCATGATGCACCAGCAGTACTATCATGGTGCAACAGCAGTGTTGTCATGGTGCAGCAGCAATGCTATCATGGTGCAACAGCAGTGCTATCATGGTGCAGTAGTGCTATCATGGTGTATCAGCAGTGCTATCATGGTGCAGCAGCCCTGGCAGCAGTTACACGTCCTTGTAAAGATTCCCATTTTATGTTGGATGTATTAAGGATGGTGTATGCATACATATGTGCATGGCTTTGTGTAAATGCTGCATATAAATGCAGTCTTAATATAAATACGTATATAGCAAGGTGCTGCAAACATATTTTTTGACATGGAAGATATATTTTGGCAGTTTTACTTGTGTCTTGAATATCCTGTTCACATATTAGGTCACTTATGTGGCAGCATTGCTCCTGGCATGGCTTAGTATTGCGTAGATCTTCATGAATAGGGCCACTGATTTTCTGAGCATTACTGCCATGTAGGATAGTGGGTAAGATGTATACCATGACACTGCCAGAACACCTGTTTGTGTACATGTTTTGCTGTGTATTGACTTCTGTTATCATGCACCAATACTTCTGAGGAGTCACATTGTATTTTCAAGGAATATATGTGCAATCTTTAGAACTGCAAGAATTTTAAGTGCAGTTACGGGTAAATATATACAAAGTCTGGAATTTAAGTATCTGCGAGTATTCCCTGTTCTTAGAGATACGTCAGTTTCAGAATTAGCACCTGTAAGTTGTACAGGTGTAGGAGTTTAGCCTCTTCCCACATCAGGGAATGCAGGGGGGGGGGCTTGACTCTGCAAAAAAATAGTTTTTAGGTGTAACAGCAAGTTTTGCACTTTATTGTTAATTTTAAAGAATCCCACTTTACTTGTCCTTGTGTTGGAACTCAAATCATAGAGTCTCAAACTTCTGGAAAGACACAATGTTTCTGTGGAGAGAAGTAGCATAGTGATTAATGTGTGAGCTGCAAAAAGAAAAAAAAAACATTGTCTCTGAATTGAAAGTCAATATTCCACTCTCTTACTGCATGTAAAAAACCTGCACTATGTATACCATATCAGTGAATCTTCCATCAGTTTTTAGATTTTACATTTAAACCTTTTATATTTATTAAATATTTTCTTTTACATAATACTTGATAAACTATCTGTAAGTTTGACTGATGCACCTGTTTTACACGTTTTTTCACCCAGTCATTATCCTGCCTAAATGAATATTCACACTCTCCAAAGAAGCCCAAAGTTCAGTGGCTGAATGGAACATTAATCCAAAAGACAACAACATCAGTTCAAACTGTAAGAGAAAAATGCTTCCTCCCTGGGATTCAGTAATGCCTACCCTAAGTGTACACTGTTCTGAGTGAAAAGACACCACAGGCATAACTCACACCTTCTTCCTCCTGATTTTAGTTTTCCTACTGATTTTCTTGCAGCTTTAAATGCCGAGGGGGAGTCATAAAAGTTACCACAAAGTGCAGACTACATGTACACTTAGCGTAATCTTTCTGAGTGACTAGAAAGCACAAAAAACATGGCAGCGGTGTTCTTGAATATATATCGTGTACACTTGGTGCAGGCTTTATTGACTCTGGCCTTCTCTTTATTATTTTTGTACAAACTTCAGACAAGCGTTTCCACAAAAAAAAAAAAGACAGAGTTTTCACTTTCCTGGAAATTCATTAGTGAAATATGAGCAATGGTTGATACAGCTCTATGCAAATATGTAAAATTAAGTTACAACAATTATTGCAGACATTTGCCTCATTTAGAAAATGTCTTAAAAGCTACACAAATACTGAGAATTTGGAAAAAAAATGAACAATTAATAGTAGTGGCAAGATCAGACAAACAATAAATATATGTTGTTCATAAAAAATTACAGCTTAAGACATATACAAAATGAACATGAAAAACAGGAATATATGTCAACAGAAATAAAAATAATTAGTTAAGCATGGTGAGTAAATTGTCCTATTAAAAAATAAGCCACATTTCTTTTTTGTATTCAGTAAATATTCCAACTCACCCTTGCAATCCTTATGTTTATATGAAAAAGCCTGAAGAGACTGCACAGTGTTAAAGAAGCCATTATAATATCTGTAATGAGATCTATATTTTTATGTGTTACCACAAGATGAATTCTCAAATATGGAATTGACACTGTCTTGAAATCTTACCAACATAATATGGTCTACAGCTGCCCATTGCCACACACACACACACACACACACACACACACATATATATATATATATATATATATATATATATATATATATATATATATACAGTATTAAAATTCAATGAAGAAAATGTATTAATATTTTCTACAGATATGTTTATTTTAAATATTGCATTCTACTTCTCATATGGCCTAAGAGTATAAGGGTGCCAGTGGAATCTGGAGTACATACTGACAATAATCAATTGTTATTAGGAGAAAGGAGACAAGTACAACTAAATGCATCACCTATAGCTGTAAGCATACCTCTCAACCTCTTAGTGCAAGAAATCTGGACAAAGCCAGAAAGAATAGGGGGACAAAAGCCCAACAATAGGGACAGAATTTAAATATTGCTTCTATAAACTTAGAAAGTTGTTAGAATAACATGTTTTGCATAATTATGCATTTTCAGAAGGATATAAAGTCTGAAACTCAAATATATGTCATTATTTAATATTATTTAGTGACTTCAGTCTTTAATGATTTGCCAGAAAAATACACATTTTATGAGGAACAGACCAAAAATATGATGCAAAATGTGGCCATTCTGCAAAAACCTGTACAGTTGAGAAGTATGCCTGTAAGCTATTAACTGATAATTATGAGATATATACTTAAAATGACAAATGTCAAGCATTGTAGTCTGTCACTTAAATAACTTCAGAAAGCATGAAACTTTTGCCTTGATAGTGTCTGACTTTAAAAATGTTTGAAGATCAACAACAACAACACCAAAAGGAAGAAGTTAGAAGTGCATGACTTACAAATCTTTATTTTATTTATTCTCTTGACCAGGTTAATCCCACTAGGCCAACAGCCACACTTCACAAGAGACCAGCAGTGGTATTCATGCTGACTAGGGAAAATTTGGCCTGGGAGCCATATAATTTCCCCTACTCTCTTCATCATGGAAGAGGTGTTGTGGTGAACTATGGCAGCGGCTGCAGTTTTGTCTCTGGATATACAGGCCAGTGGTAAACACAGCAATGTGAACATCAGGGCCGCTATTTCAGACAAGGATAATACTGAGGTCATACTGCTGGCCAGTGGCGGCCTAGACGATGAATAAGTTAAAGAGCTGCTTATCAAGGAAGTTGATCTTAATGCCAGCCTTTCATGGGCTAAGTTAATGGATTGTCGATTCCCACTGCAATATTCTTGTGCTGTTATAATGAACACTGTCAAGTGCAACAGAGTTTGGAGGAGGAAAAAGTGATATGTACTTTAGTCTTGGAAGTGAAGCTATAAAATACGTACAAGCTGTGCATTCAGGTGAGACTGCCTCAACAATGCCCACTCATTGTCATACAATGGATGGGTGTAACCTAGATTGGTATGTTCCTGGGACATTATATTGTTGCTGCTTGTCTCTATTTTAAAATATATTTGGGCTCAGAAACATGTTCTGCTTTTTTGAACATAATGACTTATTAAGTACATTTATAACAGACTTTTCAGCAAAGCATTCATTGCAAGGTTGAGGATTTATAGCACAGCTGATTTTTTTTAAACTATTGACAGTAAATCATCAGACACAGAGACCATCCTTAAATCTTTTTGCCAAAATATGCTGTATGTTACAAAAAAAAAAAAACAAAAGAAGCTAATGCTATGGGTATTTGAAATGAGTGAGTTAGGGAATTTCAGTATATTTGGTAGTGGACAATAATGTTATTAAATATTTAGCCAGTATATGTTATAATCAGGAACATATGGGATGACTGTGTTATGTCAGACAACCTAAAACTTGTTATTCCTGTGTTTCTTTGAATCATTTAGTATAGATCTGTCCTTTTAAGAAGTGCGCTGGCTGTGTTGGAAAGGAGCACACCATTAATGAATGTTAACAATCGATGTTAACTGTGGAGGGGACTGCCATTAAAGACTTACAGATTTCTGGGGTGTTAAACCCTTGTGTAGGTCAGGAAGAGGAAGGCGATATACTCTGCAACTGAATTTGATTGATTGAGTTTTGTACTCCCTTGCCAGGTGCAGAACAGGACTTGGACACTGAATCAGAGGAAGAAATTGATTTTCAAACTGCAGAAGTCTGTTTGGAGGCTACACTAACTGATTTTGGGGCAGATGGAAAAGATAGAATGATGGAAATTATAATTTCTAATGCTGAGATCATAGGAAGAGCACAAGAGAACATTCGGAAAAGAAAAAGGAGGAACCAGGGGAAGGAAGCAATAGCAAATTAAAGGGCAATGAGTGGTGTTTCTGTTCTGACCTGTGCCATTATCAGCATGATGTGCGATTTGTGTTGTTTGGGCATATTAAAATCAGAACATTTAAACATGATACTTTAATTTTAGTGCATATTAGCTGGGCTAATTCATTGAAAAGACTGCAATATGAAAGGTTTAGGAAGATGAAACAACTTGGACATGGATATTTGTTCAGGTATTGCCTTTTTATAAGATCCATGAAACAGTTACATATTATGCCAAGTAGGGACTTTGTAAAGATATATACAGGGAGGAAGTGCAGAAAAAAAGGAGAAAAGGCTTTTTCAAACCTTTACTACCCATTTATGATGGTTTAACCGATGTCCCATTACAAGATAAGAACGTATCCAAGGAAAAACAGTTATCCAATGTACCATTTGAACGTTCACTGGTAGTCACTTTTTCTGTCAACAGTTACGATATAGTGGAGGTGGTGAACAAGTTTTGGCCTATTGTGCTGGTTATCAAGGAGGGCAAAGAACTGTTTGGTGATAAGCCAAAGGTTAATTTTAGAAAGGGTAGGATCTTTAAGAACCTCCTTGAAATGAGAAGTGAAGGGAGCCACACGAGTAGACCTAAAGGCATGTACAAATGTAATCACTGTAATTATTGTCAGCACATTTTCACATGTGAATCATTTTTTATTAAGCACGTGAAATTTTGGGTCAAAAAACACTTCAACTGTTTATCTAAGGGGGTTGTGTATGGAGCTCTTTGCCTCTGTTGTAAGGCATATTATATAGGAAAGAAGTCGTAAGTTGAAAGAGAGAATTTATAAATATTTTATTGAAATTAGAAAAGGAAAGGCAACTAATGCACTTTATAGACACATTTCATCCTTTCCTGACCACTATTTTCATTTTGTTGTGATGGACTATATGGAATGTGATCCAAGGGTCTTCAGTACGAAAGAACATCTTAACAAAAAGGGATTGATCTGGATTTTGATGTGTGATGCTCTTACCCCCCCCCCCCCCGGGCTAAATTAATCTTGTTTCATCACCCTGATCCTAAAATTAAATAGTTTGAAGGGATGAAATATGCAAGTGTACATTTTTTTCACAGTTTACATTTATACATTGTACTTAATTCTAGTATCATACCAGACTGATATTTTTAATTTGTGAGGCCATGTACATATTACAAACAATTCTTTTTGCTTTTTACTATGTTAAGAATTATTTTCTTTTTTTACAAATTGTTTTATTTCAAGTTGTATTGCTTGGTTTTAATCACATGATCACTGAATTAACCTTTATAATTCATTTTTTTTGTGATAGCAGTTCTGATGAAGTCTTGATCTAAGACAAAAGAGCTTGACTGCTCTGGTTTTTGTTGCAATAAACCTTTGGTGGTTTCTACTGGCCTGTGTGGTTGTTACTGGCATGTGTGCTTCCTGAACCTCCACCAGGTTTTGTTTTTTGGTTCTTGGTGACATTTACTGGATTTGTTAAATGTACACAATTGGAAGGCTTGTTCATCTAGTATTATTTGTGAAAATCCATGATTTGCATCATATACTGAAAATACGTTTGCAGCTGAATTAGCTGAGACTACTTCCTGTGTAATACTCTGTTTTAATATCTTTATGCAGATCTTATAGATCATTATAGATATGAAACACATCCAATTTCACAATACCAACCATATTATTCATCTGTTATAATGCGTGTACCAATTTCTTTATGACAATTCAGCTTTCTGTTTATTTCAGCTGCTGTTCAGTTCTACTTCTGAGATATACCCTTTGAGATGTGGGGAGGATGTATTATTGGCATTGTCACTTGGTGTTTTTCAATACTCTATTGTCTTCATAAGACAACCAAGCCTTTAAGTAAGTCAGAACAGTCATCCATGACTTAATTGTCATATACAGTATCCAACATGTGTCTTTGGAAATGTGCAACTGATTACATACCCGACTACTCTGGTTGTACACTAAAAATGGAATCCAGAGATTTCATAGGTAGGTACTAGGCTATTGGCCCTAGGGCATAATTAAACCTAGCCAAAATGTTTCTGCTTTCGTCTCCTTCCCATGTGGCTTAGTACTTATCTAAACAATCCTACCTTGGTTTGTGATTTATTGATCTTTACTGTTAAAAAACAGTGCAAATTTAATACACAATGAAAACAGTTGGATTAATAAGACTAATGGTGATGAAGATAATTTGTTTATAATAATTGATAGAGCAGATATTGCTGTATTACCAGGCTGCATCTTGTATGAACTACAGAACTAACTAACCCCCCACCTAAACACGCTGTTCAACCTCAGCCTTTCCACAGGCTACATGCCCATAGAATGGTGCACAGCAACGGTTATTCCTCTCCACAAAGGAGGGGCCACAACTGACCCTGGTAACCATCGCCCCATAAGCCTGACTAGCCTGGTCTGCAAGGCTATGGAGTGCATCATCATCATGGAACTCATTAACAAAGACATTGGGATCCTCCAAACACTTGACCTGACCCAGTTCAGCTTTGTTAAGGGCAGATCATGCCTACTAAACCTGGTTGACGTCTTCTAGACAGTTACCAAGGCCATAGACGAGGGAAAGGTGGTTCACACAGCCTACTTTGACCTCGCCAAGGCTTTCAACACCATTCCCCACTTGGGTAGTACAGAAAAACTCACCAGCCTGAACATAAACCCCTATGTCACAAGATGGGTTGCCAATTGGCTTACAGACAGAACTCACACAGTAAGAATAGCGGGTTCCAGGTCCGACTCCAAACCAGTCACAAGTGGTGTCCCACAAGGCTCGGTCCTGGGACTCCTACTGTTTGGCATATACTTCTCAGAAGCACAGGAAAACACAGGAGGACTATGGCTAACCAAGTTCACTGATGACTGCAAACTGGGAGCCATAATTGACTCTCCAGCTGACATGGACATCCTCCAAAAGGGCCTTATTGAGATGTACACCTGCTGTCAAAGTCATGGCCTCAAGCTAAATGCCAAAAAATGCATAGTCATCCTATTTGGGAAAAACAAAACACCCACAAATTACCACATAGGTGGCAGCCCCCTTAATACAGAAGAGGTAATAAGAGATCTGGGGACCCAGATAGATAGTAATCTCTCCTTTGACAATCATATTGCCAGAGTTGTTAGGAAATCCTTCTATGTGGCCCATCTAATTACTAAAGGGTTTGCATCTAGAAATAAAGAGGTTATAGTGCCCCTCTACTCGTCACTCCTTAGAGCCATCATAGAGTACAATGCCCCATTTGGGATGTACCTCATAAAACACTTTCAACAGCTGGAAAGACCACAAAAGTACCTCACCAAGAGGATTACTGGCCTCTAACATATGTCCTATACAGCCTGACTGAAAAAACTCCAGCTGTACTCAGTGGCATACCGCTTACTCAGAGGTGATCTCTGCCTGACTTACAAAGCCATGTTCAACTCAGAATTGATGGACATGCTCCACCTAAAGAAATCCAAGTCACTGCGAGCCAAGCGCTCTAGTGAGCTAAACCTCACCACAACAATAAATAGAACATGCTGGATGGATAGATTCCTGTCGCAGAGACTCCCCATGCTTTGGAACAAAATTCCAAATTACATCAGGCAGAGCCCCTCACTAACACTCTTCAAGAGAAACCTTGACGAGTAGATGGGTAACAGAAAATACACCCCTTGGATCACTTCATTGGCTCTGCTTGACAGAGGATCAGTTAATTAATCAATGGGGTAATGAAAGCCGACACACTCTGGCTAGGCTTATAAATGCCCTCGGGCAGATAGCCTAGTACCTACCTATGAACCTATGAAACTATTAAAAGTTGAAGAGTCTGCAGATCTGGTCAGAAAAGCTATTCTTGTAATTGGAGATTCTATTATTAGAGGAACCGATACTTACATTTGCAGAGAAGATAATGAACATTGAATAGTGTTATGCTTAGCAGGAGCAAAAATAGAGGATGAGAGACAAGCCTTGGAATGCCTTAGTGTAAGGAAGTACAGATCTGTTTTCATTCATGTCGGTACAAATGATCTCACCTGCAAGGATTCTCTGACTGTTAGTAGGGAACTTACAGCCCTCTTAGATACTATAGCTTATGCTGGTGTTAGGATATATTTTTCACAAATCAAATATCGAAAGGATAGTCAGGTCACCATGAATGAAAAGATTTTGGAGGTAAATACCTACATGGAAAATATCCCATTTTAAAAATGGAAATGTGTAGAGCATCCAAGCCTAGTTTTGGGCACACATGTGTTCAGACAGGATGACGTACATTTGTCAAGATCAAGGAAGAGAATTTTTGCAGCAGATATTTTGCAATATTTGACAAACACTAGGCAGGATTTTTGCCAGGTCAAAAATTTAACAATTCAGAGATAGCAACATTTGATGCATCTCTGATGGTTGTTAATACTAGGAGAATTAATAATGAAGTGTTTTTATTGTAAAATTTGCTACATTCCTACAAGATTGATGTTGTTATTGTTTGTGAAACATGGTTAAAGAACAATGACTACAAACCAGTTCTGTCAGCTATAAATGTTGTTACTGTAACAGACATTCTAACAAAAAATCATGTGGCGGTGTTATGATAGGGACTAAAGATAGTTATGAGACCTGTGATTATAACATGTTCAATGATAATACCAATACTATAGATTGTGTAACTGTGACAATAAAGACAACCCTGGAACATAAAACAACTGTTGGAGTGTTTAGACCACCGAAGTCAAGTGCAGATGACTTAGAGGAATTCATACATTTTTTACATGAAACACAGGAGGGAGGAATAATATTAGCTGGGGACTTAACTTTACCAGAACCAGACTGGAATAATATTGATTTAACATTAATAAAGAAATTATTCACAAAATATATTCAGGAACAACAATTGCTTCAGATTGTAAAAAAAAAAACTACCAGGGAACAGAACATACTAGGCATTATTTGTGTTCCTAAAGAAATTACTGTTGCTTGAAGTCAAGTTTTATCACCATTGATGTGCAGTGATCATGTGGTTATAAAGATTAATTTGTTGCTAGATAATTCTGCCAAACTGAAATCTAAACCAATGCACAGAAGATTAATTACCAGTTACATGTACACTAACTCTAGTGATAGTGTTTTCAGTGGAAAAAGATGTGGAAAGTTTTGAAAGAGAAATGGAGTGCCGAAAAAAATAAAAAAATCTTTAACATTAGGATCTAGGCATACAATGTCTGGTGGATATATTTCCATAAGAACAAGAAAACTGATTAAGGTGAGAGACAAGAAATACAAGAAATTGAAGAGAAGTCAAACTACAACTTTGAAAACTGAAATAAGCAAGCTGGACAAACAAATTAAGCATAATGGTCAAGATCTAGAAAAAAAATTGAAGAAAATTTATATAGATATTGACCATAATAGGAAACCTTTTTATAGATATATAAGATACGGAAGGAGTAAAGACATACAAATTGATAAACTGGGTGTAGATTCTAAAATGTGTTCTCAGACACAACAGATTATATATTTACAAAATCTTGTGCTAAACATTTTGTCTTCACAAAGGAGGTGATAAGTTGTCCTAGTGACATCCAGGTAACCGTAGAAACTGGAATCAAATTAGATAATATTGAAAAAGAACTGCGTAAACTGGATCCAAACAAAACACAGTGAGGAGTTGGAATTAGTAATAATGACCTGAGAACACTTCAGGAAGGACTCACAGTACCATTATATCTATTTTTCAATAGGTCATATAACTATGGAGAGATTCCTCAAGATTGCAGACATGCTGTTATTAAACTTGTCTTCAAGGGAAAGGAGATTAGGACAAATCCGGAGTCATATAGACCCTTAAGTCTGCTTTCATGTTGTGGAAAAATAATGAAAAAGGTAATATTATTGTCAGAATTGGATAGGTTGGGAGATTAAACCATATATCAGCATGCATATGTTGAAAATAGTTCTATTACCACCTGAAACATGATGTTCTATAACAATATAATAACAGCTATGAATGAAAAACTGTGCTGTGATGTAACCTATATAGACTTAACTTGAGCATTTGACAGGGTCATACACAAAAAAACTGTTCAATAAATTAGAACAACTAGGTATTGATGCACTCTTGATAATATGGATAGCTGCATGGCTTACAAGTAGGACATGGCAGGTATGCACCAATTGGATAGGTGAAATTCTTGGTTACAGTCAGGGTGTCCCACAGGGCTCTGTCCTAGGTCCTTACTTGTTTAGATTGTATCTTTCAGACCTAACTTTTTCATCTGAGGTGTTCTACAGTCTATATGCAGATGACCTGAAATTGGGTAAATTGATTACATTTGTTACAGATAAGGCATGTCTGCAAAATAACTTGGCTAAATTGATCATTTGGGCACAGGTGAATAATATGTTGATAAATACAAACAACACTAAGCATATGAGATTTGGGTGACATAAATTGAAAGGTGAATATTTAAGACAGCAGCCAGTGATTTAAATTGTAGATTCATTTGAGGACCTGGGTATATGGGTAGATTCAGCTATGAGGTTTTCTACCCATATCATCCAATTGGTTAATGATAGTTATAGAACTATAGGTTGTATAAAAAGATTTATAAAGTCTAGGAAATTAGAAATGATGAAGTCATTGTTAGTTACATTAGACCCAAACTTGAGTATGGAATATGCAAATCCTATAAGAAAAGAAGCAAGAGTAAACTGGGAAGAGTACAATGGAAATATATCAAGGGTATCCATGGATGTGAAAATTTAAGTTATTATAAAAGACTAAAATATCTGGACTTGTACAGTGTCTCTTATAAATATCTAAGAGGAAATATAATTCGGGTACATGGGGCATTTAAAGACAACTACCGCTGGGAATGTTTGGGGTTATCAAAAAGTACTAGAG
Source organism: Protopterus annectens (assembly GCF_019279795.1). Lineage (NCBI taxonomy): Eukaryota > Metazoa > Chordata > Ceratodontiformes > Protopteridae > Protopterus > Protopterus annectens. Next base: position 930,835,853 of record NC_056746.1, read on the forward strand.
AATCATCAGATATCCTATGTAGAAGATTCTATAGGAATGCGAAGTGTTCTAATTGGTTCTCTGACAGAGCAGCTGATGCATGGAACAGACTACCAGATTACATCAAAACAAGTACTACTTTAGATATTTTTAAGAGTAACCTGGATACTTTATATAGAAACAAGTGTTTTGGTATACTGGTAGGCTAGAAGGGCATTAATGCCCGTGCTTGAAATATTTGCATGTATGTATGTATGTATGTAAAAACATATTTCTTTTTGGCCAGCTTCTGGCAAAACAAATGAGCCAAACATTGAATGAATTACAATAATCATCCAAAGCTGCTATATGTGAAAGGATCTTACACTTTCCATTTTTTTTCATTCACATCATAAGATTTTTATCCATTGACTTTGTGTCCAGACAAATCAATAGTATGCAAACTGCTTTTCTTTCAGTGTTTCAGAACTAATGCGTTAAAGGCATTTTAAGACTAGCTACTCTTAGCACCTTTGTTTAAGTTAAACTCAGCACTTTATTTATTAATTGTGGTATTCTCTTGGCAGAATTCATCATTTTGTTACACTGCAATATTACATTTTTTATAATTTCAATTCTTTCTACTGAAACAGTGTTGGCAAACATCTTGCTTTCATGTTGTACTTCAATAACCTGCATGTTCTTTTCAATACTCATTTCTTTTCTTTTATGCATCTTTGCAAAAATTATTGTTTCTACTTCAGCTTCTACAAAACTGATTTCATGCTCAGTACTTCTCCCTCACATTCTTACTGCCACATCTAGTGGAAAAGGCTTGATTTTATTTCTGTGTAATTTTTACATACATGCCTGACAATGTTCCCCAAACTGGACACTACCTGTTCATTCCCTTACTCAGCATCAGTGCAATAGCAGCTAAGGTGCTTTATGCCTTTGTTGGTACCCCAGAGAAACGTCATTCATAATGATCTAACTGCTCCCTTAGGCATGGAAACCTATGATCCAAGTTACTATTGTGCCCATAAAGTCCTCCTCATACAAGTGCACATTTTCATAAACTCATACTAAACGATACAACAAGGTAATGACTTGGTGAGCCTAACACCTGCCCCCTGGTCATGCAGTTTCATTGATACAGCTTTTCTCAGGTATTGTAATAGTGTGCAAACAGATGTGTCCTGCTCTATTCCACAACTATCCTCTTCAGTCAAGTCCATCAGGCACCAAAGCTGCTAATTAAACTCTGGTCGTCTGGGCCATAGCCAGGACTATATCCTCTACAATACCTGAGATGGCTTACGAAGTTTTAATTTTAACTGCAGCATACTTTCTGTGCTCATGGCTCTCTTTCTCATTAACATTGCTTTTGTTACAGTTCTTCAATTTAGATATTATTTTTTCTTTATTACAAAACTCACAGTTTGTCTTACATAATTCCATTTCCTCAGTTAATGGGTATAACTCTGAGTTCATATTTTCACACTTTTTGCATGCATCCACAGCTTTTTATAAAGTCAGATCACTCTATTATCAGCCTGCCCTTGCCTGATCATTTCTTATACCATGACGTATCCTGTTGCTTATTAAGAAAAAAATCATGAATTTACCAAATTCACAGTCTATAGCCGAATCCCTTAGGTCAGCATCTTTCATGTTTATCCTTTTCAAGAAACTTAAGTATCTATAGATTTTCATTGAGCCATGGTTCCTTGCAAAGGCTAAATGAAGAATGAATAACAGATTTTCTAAGTTCACTATAATTCATGAATCTCTCGTTTATTGGTGCTGCTGCTGTTTTGTCTTTTTTTCTGTTCTTGAAGGGTAAAGGTATTAAATACTTTCAATGCCTCATTCCCTGTGACATGCACAAATGTACCACAATGTTACATTTCTATGCTTATTCTTTCTTTTCCTCTCATTGTGGGACAAACTGAATTTCTGAAGTCTTATCTTCTAATTTTCTACAAAACTAACTTGCACGGAGACGATTCTTAGTGGTTACATTTTGGCCACCTTTTCTTTTAAATGACAGAATACTCTTGAGTGCTACTCATGGGTTATACAAGTGAAAAAAATATATATATAATTAAATAAATAAGATTCAGATTGAAAATTATATTTCTGTTCTGCAGAAACCAAACAACTCAAAAACATAAACTCATTTACATCCATTACTTCTAGCACCATGTAACATTTGTAGTATCTATTAGAATAGTCAGTAAAAACTCACAGAGCTCAAATCTGTGACCAGCTTCCCTGAAGTCTTTATTCTGCCTGCCAAGAGCTGCTAGGTTGGTCATATGACACTCTCACCCAATAGTATTACTGCTCATATCTTAAAGCTATAGTATTATGTTGTACATGGACAGTTTTCATAGTCTTACAGTGGAAGGAGCTGAACACATATTCATTGAGAATATATTATATAGTGAATTTGTTATTTACAATTACAGGATACAGACATGAGTTTTACTGTTACCACCATATATACTGATTTGTTTATTAGCTTTTTAAGGTGAAAAATATCAGTGATGGTGAAGGTGACATTTTCACTCTGTACATGTGTAAAAGACATAGATGACTGTTGGCTGGTTTGGACTGGTAAGTTTTATGATTAATACCATACGCCAAATTTTTACAGTTAAAATGGTATATTCAAAACCTTCAGAGTGCATAAAATAATTTGATGACCCCGGCTTAATGTTCAGACATGTAAGTTATAACATTTAGATTGTGGCAAAAGATAGTCTGGAGGCCCAAAATGATTCTAGGAAATAGCTTAGTGTTATATGCCAAGAAAGAATAGTCAAATGCATGAGGTTTTACTCTTCAGTTTATTAACCAGCTCCAGAAAAAATAGTTTTAAGATACTGGAAGTTACAAATAGCCAATGGTAGAACTTTTGAGAGCATAAATAACTTAGTCATTATGTTATCCATTATTTAGGAAAGACAACCTTTTGTCTAACACTTAGGTAAATATAAAATTCTAAAAGTCCTGGACAGTATAGTCTGGGTAGAGGTTATTGTTGTTTGTCTTTCAGCTTTTCCTGGTTAGGGGTCGCCACAGCGGAACTCTGGTCCGCTAATGATTGGCAGTTGGTTTTTATAGTGTCGAGTTGCCAGCCCGACGCCCAACCTTCAACGAAGGCACGCCCATTCAACACATGTCTTTCGAACGCCCACTCGACTGCGGGGGGGGGGGGGACATGCAGACACCACACAGAAGGCACTCCCAACCCAAGCCGAGAATTGAACGGGAGAACCTCTTGCTGTGAACCAACAATGCTACCGCTGCACCACATGGTTTATTTTTCTGTGGCATTTGTGTTAACTTTAAATATCTCCATAAAATTAAATATTTTGTTCATAAATTCTAGCAGTGCATATCAAAACATACTGCTCATTACTTGCACCCTGGTCTGAAGACTGCAAATGGAAGAGTATAGTTGTAGATACATTTGTATTGGTAGATTCAGACTTCCAAATAATTCCAGTAACACATTTCAAAGCATTTGTCATGGATGAAACAAAGAAAGGACTGCAATGTTTCTTAAAGGCATACTCCATTTCATTCTTCAGCTTTGTTTACTTTCTTTAGGCTTGAATGTTTGTATAAAAAATAATGTTTCTAAGGGTCAGTTGGAAAAAAAGAATGTTTCAACAGAAGCTTCATAAACTATTGTAAACTACTGTAAATAGTTTTGCCATTGAATCCCTTTTACCTTAATTCATGTTTTGCTGATGTCATATTTACAGTCTTTAACTCTATACCGTCTTTGATGTTATCTCATGTTGTTTCTGTCTTGATTTATCTTTTCCCTTGTTTTGCTTTGCATTACATTTACACATCTGTCATGAAACTATACTCCCTGTTGTTATGATGCATTCTGTCACAGTGCTGTATAATAACCTGCTTTGCCTTTGCTCCAGGTCATGGCTGAAAAGCATCTTCAGACCAACCTACTAACCCAGTTAACAAATAAACAAATTGATGAAATGGATAATAAAGAGGAAATGTAGATTATCTTAGCCAGAGCATACCAGGTTTGAATGATCATTTTAAATTTCAGATTAATTTCATATACATATTTTACATTGTGTATTTTCATATGCACGTTATTTTAACAGTTTGCTAACTGTATTAATTGTATAATTCATTATTATTCAGACTATCTCTGTTAAAACAAACTTTACTTTTAAAATGAGTGACTTAGTAATTATTCAGTCATATGATACTGCATGTGCATATAAAGCTGTGTTGTTAATTGTTTTAATTATCCTGATGAATCTTTAGGAGAGTCAGCCACCCAGCTTTTATAACAATTTGTTTATTTATTTATGGTGAGTTTTATACCAAGAAGAGAGAAGAAAACTTGATGGTAGCATTGTCGCCTCACAGTAAGACGTTGACCGGTTCGACTCTCAGCTAGAGCGTCTTCTTTGTGGAGACATGCGTGAATAGGCGTACCTTCGTTGAAGGTTGTGCATCAGGGCTGGCAACTCAGCACGTAAAAATCAACTGCCAATCATTAGCGGACCGGAGTTCTGCTGTGGCGACCCCTAACCGGGAAAAGCCGAAAGACACAACAACATTGCTGGAATAATTTCTAGGCTTTTTGAGTGCATGTTAGAGAGGTTTGGGTGAAACATCGTGGACTAAAATGCCACCCACAGTAGAGGTCATTGAAAGAAATTGTGCGCAGTGAGCAAGTACCGTCATTCACACCATTGCTTGCTTCAAGCAATTCACTGGGATGAAAAGTGGTTGAGTGCTTTCAGCTACCACTACCCTTTATCAGGATCACATTTAACAAAGAAAATGAGCATAATTTGTTATAGTCCCCTTACAGCTGAAACAGACTTTCAGAACAGTCAGCTGTTTAGTTATGCAGCAACCCATTTAATTAATGGAAAAGTCTGAAATGCAGCTTAAGATTTTTCATTTCAGACTTGCTAATAGTGCTCTAAATTTTGAAACAAAAGCAGTGACTATATATAATAATGTACTACGAATAATTGTCCACAAATGAAGTGCTTAAATATTATAAAGCATTTCATAATTCATTTTAACTTTACTACAATATTATTACAATATTTAAGAATCAGTCAGCTAAACAGCCCTGTGAATCTTCATCTCTTCTGCAAAAAGAGTGTTGTTGACAACCAACCTGTTACTGAATAATAAAAAGATGTGCCGTGCATGCCAAAACATTATACATTTTATATGTTTGTCGCAACTAAGCCATGACAAGCAACCTGATCCCAGGAATTCATTAAAGTGCCTCCCATGTTATGTCCATTTGTGATTTAGAAACATGTTACCTGCAATGAGATAAGACTTAATTATTAACTAATTTGCCATTCTCTTGAATCACACTCACTACTAAGATATGCTGATCTGCACATTGCAGTTGTAACCTGATGCTTGTGTAGGAAGTGGCACTCCCCTCCACTTGCTGTCTCACACATACAAGTACTATCCTTTCTGTCTTCCTGGGGTTCCCCATACATCCATATGGTTTGAGTGCCACTTCAGCAGGTATCTATTAGGCCCTGGTGGTCTAGTGTATCCTCCCTACCTTCTGATCCCCATACTGCCATTACTGTTGGCATGGTTCTTTACTCCATGTATTTTCCCAACCTCCACTCTCCTTTATGATGTTAGTGCCATTACGGCACTTTAAGGAGTTATCCATTTTGTCTAGTGAAACTCCCCCACCCCAGTCCCCATTATGATGTTGGTGCTGCTAAGGTACTTTAAAAGTGATCTGGTGTCTAGTATATCTCCCATTCCTGATCCCCATTCTGATGTTTGTACTGTTACGATATTTTGAGAGTAATTCTGGTGTCTAGTGTATCCCCCTTCCATTGTTGTTTTAGTCACCTGAACATGGCCTTTTGGTCATATGCTATATGACAATGTGGGAATGGCCATGTAAAGTCCTTCCTGAAGGCAGTTCCAGGGAGAGAGCACATGGCTAATTAGCAAATGCCTGTCCTGCTGGAATGCCTAATTAACTTTCATCATGGATTCAGGCCCAGACCTTTGTGATACTGCACATCTTTGTATTAGAGGACCATGCAGCACCACGTAAGGATGGCCGCTGATTCAGGGTAAGGTACTGTGACTCATGTTAAGAATAAACGCACTGTTGTTCAGCTTGTGCCTTGTTTACAAAAATATGATGTTCTGGCTTAGCTCAGACATCCATGTTAAGTCATCAAGTTTAAATATGAGGAAAAAGTATGTACACTGACATCACAATGTTAGCATGTGACTGAATATATAAAAAAAAATCATTCACTTCCAAGTTATGTAGAGGAGGAGCACAAAACTTACACAAAATAGAATGAGTAACTGGACAGATGACATATATTATATCCATTCCAAATTTTATTTCAAACAAGACTTTTGTAAGTTCTACCTATTTATCACAGTTGATGTATAATGATCAGACATCTTACTTTCTTCTGCAAGTTAAATGTCAGTAGCATAATTACTCCTTAAAAAACTACTTGAATGCAAATAATTATGGAGCCAGTAAGCATATTAACATGTTCAACAGGATTAATTGGAGATATTGGCTTATTATACACAATAATATCCTAGCATCATGTAGTGGTAGAATTATTGCAGAACTAAATGGCTTCTGCTGAAAATATTTACTGAATGCAGAAGAAAAGCTGGCTAGATGAGTAAGCTATCACTGCACTGACTGCAGAATAAAAGCTAGCTAGATGAGTGAGCCATCGCTGCTAACTAACAGATATACGTATGGCTCAATGTCGTTCTAGCAGTCGTTAGCCAGTGAGTCTGAGTGAGCAGGCTTCCCAGCTGTCCACAACTTGTACCTACATAGGCACTGCTCTTCATTTAGTGGTAAACAGCAAGCAAATATTTAACAAGTCTCTGCTTTTTGTTCAGTTTTATCAAGATGTACTCTGCATTTCTACTTGATTACGTAAACTAGACCATGAGGCATCATTGTATGTTGTGTTCAAGTCAGTAATACTGTTCTGATAATGCTGAGTTTCAACATCACAGATGTAATTTGCATAGGTTTTCAGCTCTGTTGCAGTCCTTTGGCACAATGTGTCACTGTGTAAGACTGGTATTCCTTTTGGTACAATAAAACATGAACTTAAGATGAAGAACTCTGACATAGATAAACCGGGGGTATCTTTCTATGACAGACCTCATCTTTATTTCACATCTTTAGAAAGCACAATAAAATACTTTAAATTCCATAAAAATCTATATTATAATTCATAATTTTTCTTTACTATTTGTATTGTTAAGAGAAGCATTTAGATAATTAATACTACCAGCGCTAATTAAATTCTCACCACTCTACGTTATTAACTTAGTAATGTCTATGCTTAGTTTAGTTCTGCTTAGTTTGTTGATTTTTTTATGTGGTGTAATACTGGTTAAAAATGCAGAATATCTTTAGGATCAGTCCAGAAGTGTAGCTGACTTAACCAGTGCCCTGTTCCTATACCATAATTCAGTGCCCCATCTCCTTAACTCTTCAAAATGCAGAATATCTTTAGGATCAGTCCAGAAGTGTAGCTGACTTAACCAGTGCCCTGTGCCTATACCATGATGCAGTGCCCCATCTCCTTAACTCTTCAAGTGAAGAGCAAAATGATTGGCTTGTTACGGGTTCACCACCCCACCTTCATCTCTTCAATTGAAGAGCAAAAAGCAAAAAAAAAAAAAAATCTTTCACTGGCACACCAGCCAGGTGGCCAGATGCACAACATGCCCCTCCCTCCCCCAGCCAACAATTCAGGTCCCATTTCTGTGCCCTGCTCCCAACCCTCCTGCATTGCATTTGCAGTCAAAGCTCACTAAATAAAACTAGCACACAACACACTACATAAAAAAATGAAGTCACGGTTATCTCATGTGTAGAAAATAAACTGTCTCAGGACACCCTCACCTAAACTCATACATTAACCACAATAACTCAACACCACCCACAACTGACCAAGCCCATAACTTCACCAATAACCAGCAAAACAACCAGAACTCTACTTTCTCCTTTCAACCCATACCCACCTCTGCAATAAAAAAGCTACTGCTTTGCTCAAACTAAAACCCAGCTCCACATCAGCGGACAACCTCCCACCCCAATACCTGAAAATCACAGCTTACTAAGTTACGTATACAGTCAGCATCCTCATAAACAGAATAGTCTCAGAAGGCACATTCCCTGCAATATGGAAATGCCACATATAACACCAATTCATAAAGGATGACACTCCACGAAAATATCCAGTTTCCACCCAATATCAATTCTATTCCCTTTATCCAAAATCAAGTTAAGTTGTATTCACCAACAATTAATGAATTATCTACTCCAAAACAATCTACACACTCAAACTCAACACAGCTTCAGGCCAGATTATAGCACATCCACTGCCATATTATCCTTCACAAACACAATTAATGAGACCAGAGACAGAGGATACATAGTATCTGCTGTATTCCTGGACCTCTCAAAAGCCTTAGACACAGTTTCACAAACTTTACTGCAAGACACACTATCCAACCTAAGATGCTCCACTACCACACTTCAGTGGTTACAAAGCTATTTATGATTGGAAACAAGAAGTTAAATTGTCTAGCCAATTCTCCCCCTTCCTACAAAACCCTACAGGAGTCCCCCAAGGTTCCATCTTAGGACCCCTACTGTTTAACATATTTATCAATAATCTACATACCTCCTCTTCCCCAGGAACATTAATTCAGTATGCAGATGACTCAACCTTAATCTGTCTTCTCGTACTCTCTTAGGTAATCATAACCCAACAATCATTCACAGCTACTGAATCCTGGCTCACAAAGGTCCAACTCTTTCTAAACGTCCCCAAAAATAAAATTATAGTCTTTCACCCCAAAAATACCACCCCAGCCCAGACCAATTTAGTATTCTCGCAGCTGACAAAACCAGCACAGAAAATGCACAAGAAACTAAACTCCTAGGTGTTATTATCAATAGCAAACTCAACTTTGACTTTCATATCCAACAAAATGTCAAGAAGATACATAAAAAACTAAGACTCCTCTACAGAAACAGAAAATTCCTTACCACCTCAACCAAGACCACCCTGGCTAAAACCTTCCTGCTCCCCTCCCTTTTATACAGTTGTTGTATACTAACCAATCTGCAAAACTCCACCAAGATTAAAATGGAACAATGCTACCACAATATAGCAAAGTTTGCAACAAGCTCCGATTAACGTACACATCACTGTATACCACTAAAAGAACTAAACTGGCTCAAATTATCAAACCAACTTACATATACACACCTAACTACAATTTGTAACCTATTCTATAGGCCCACTGCCTGTCCTGCCCTAGTTAACCTGGTCCAACATAACAAACCAAACAGACCACTCAGACCCGAAGACAAAAACCTTCTTGAAACCTATAAACCTTCCAGAAACCAAGGAAAATCTCTATACTTATGGAACACCCTTCCACCTAACATCAGGCTAACTCCAAGCCTACATTTCTTTAAAGTCTCTCTAAAAGAACACCTAAACAAATTATGGCTACACACATGCCTTACTCCAGGCTAATCTACTTCTTTCGTCCTTACTAACTTCCTCCTCCTAAACTAATCTACCAACTATCACAGTAACATTTATGGATATTATGCACCTTTCTGTCTCTAGCATTTTACTGTTTTTTCTGACTAACCCACTCAAATACATATCATTATTCATAAACAAACTCTTGCCTCTATCATTCGACTCATTTACTAAAGGACTAATATTACGACTTACCCATCTCCAATCTGTGTCATGTTAATCAAGCAAACTTTAAACAACTACTTTTTACCCTAAGAAGTTTATATCAATTTGTGTATGAATGTAAGCTGCAAATATTCTACTATTTCTGTAGACATTAGATATTATTCAATAAAATGTCAATCTTCTTCTTTCGGCTTTTCCCGGTTAGGGGTCACCACAGCGGATCACCTGTCTGCTCATGATTTTCAGTGGAGTTTTACGGTGTCAAGTTGCCAGCCTGGCACCCAACCTTCCACAGAAGGCATACACATGCACACACTCGCACCTAGGGCTAATTTAGAGTGTCCAATCCACCTACTGCATGTCTTTGGGATGTGGGAGGAAACCGGAGCACCCGGAGGAAACTCACGCAACCACAGGAAGGACATGCAGACTCTGCACAGAAGGCACCAAAATGTCAATATTTCAATATATTCCTATATATGTAACCATTTGTATAGTATATGTAACCAAGTTATAAAAGTGGAGCTTTTCTCCCCAGGCCTCCGCTGAAAATGAGTTATGTAACCCAGATGGACTATCCCTACAAACAAATGTCAAATAAATGAAAACAATAAATAATCCACTAAGCACAAATCTCTCTTTTTTAACTAATATCTGAATGCTGTAGCTCTCCATGCAGGCAGGCTATAAACTGTTGTAAGGTGCTTCGGTATATTGATACCCTACCTGCACCGAGTTCTACGGTACTTATATTTTAGCTAAATAAAATTCCCACGTATAAATTGTAGCAAACTGCTTGCTACAAATATAGCAAACAGTTGCTAAGTTTATACTCTGTCAGCATGGAGTGCTACAGTGCTCATTTTTTAGTTAAAAAAAATAATGAGAGATTAGCAAGCAGCTGCTACAGTTTAGACCACACAAGTAGTGCTACAGTCCCTCCCATCTTTCAAAACCACTCAGACAGACTTCCTTGTTAAAATCTGGCTAAGTTCTTGTTTAAAACCAGGATAAATTATGTCGCTAAATGCTAACAAGTACCTTTACACACTTTATAACTCCTTACTCTCCCTTCTTCAATTACTCCCTTACTGCTATCTAATTCTCTTCCTTGACTTTCTCTCTAAATATACCATAAGCCAGTTTTTTCCCCCACTTCATATTGCAATTCTTGTTTGTATTAGTCTAACTTACTTTTAATTTCTCTACAAACTGTCTAAAAGTTCTGTAAATATTAAATGATTGTTGCTTAACCGGGGCTAGGATCCGCCACATTACGCATCACTCAGGTCATTGGATCACAATAACCAATATGACTCAAAGTCCATGTGGGAGTAAATGACCTGAGACGTACCTCCCTAGACTATATGAAGAGAGACATCATACTGCTTTTCGAATATGTCTCAGGCTGGTATGAGCCTATCTTTGAGCAGCATTTTATCTTCTCCGAGGATGATGCAATGGATAATGCAAAGAAAAGATGGCTGACTTTAATAATTGGCTTAGTTTCTGGTGTCATTCTAAGGGGGTGCAGTATTTGTCAGCATGGAAGGAGACGGTCAACAGACCACGCTGCCTTGCCAGGGATGGTCTGTATCTCTCCACTCTAGGCTTTGGAATATTAGCTAAAACATTGTCTTTCCCCATAGTGGCTTTTTTAGGCAATGCCATACTGAAAGTACTTCTAACATGTGTGTGTGTCTTCAATGATTAGCAGTAGAGTTTTACATGCTGGCTTGACAACCTTCACACAGTAGACGCTTTAACTGAGAATCGAACGGGCTAACATAATAAATCAAAACCAAGAACATCTAAAGGTGTTACTGCTCAATGCTAGGAGCCTAAACAAAAAACTCCTCTCCCTAGAAGCTCTCTTCACCCTAAAGATTGCTGATATCTGTGCGGTCTCAGAGACGTGGTGTAAAGCAGCAGACAGCACACCAACAGTGCAAGGTTATAAGCTTTCCACACACTTAGACCAGATACTTCACAGGCAGGGACTAAAGGTGGAGGTGTCTCTATGTACATCAAAACTAAAGATAATTCAAGGCTGGTCAAACAGGACAATGCACTTGAGCTGCTCTATGTTCAAATGACCATAGGTAAAATCCAGTGCCATTTCCTTGCAAGTTTTATGTCCCCCTCTATGACTCAGGAAACCCATACCGTGTATTTAAACTTATTGGCAACACCAACCATTCAACCCAAACCATATACATGGGTGACTTTAATTACCCCACTATTAACTGGGAATACTATACGACACCAAATGTACAGGCACAGAGATTCCTGGATTTTGTAAACACAAACTCCCTGGACCAGATAGTCAATACACCAACCAGAGGTACAACCATGCTGGATCTGGTCCTCACTAATATGGGAGAGTGCTGCACACCCCCTACTATAATGCCTTTCCTGGTAAGGTCAGACCACAAAATGGTCTCCTTTGAAGTAAAAATAAAACCTGGACTCCCAGCTAAACCGAAAATATTCAGGAACTATTCTAAGGCTAACCTCCTGCTATTAAGTGAGTACCTGGCAAAATTTCAAGCCCCTATAAACCCAAAGAACACTTCTTCCTATGCAGAACTGTTCACAGAAACCCTGTACAAGCATGTTAATAGCTGTATAGAGGCAGCTGTACCCACCAGGAAGAAGTACAGAACTAATTAAAAAAAAAAACAAGCCACCCTGGTAGAATCCCAAAATCAATCGAATGTATAACAGGAGGAAGAAAATAATTTCAAAAATTAGGAGGTGCAGCACCCAGCAGGATAAAAGCACTCTCATTAAACTAAATAAACAACTCAGGGGCAAATAAAGTCTGCCAAAGCCAAATTTGAGGTAAGTTTGGACTCCCAGGCCAAAGACAACCACAAAGCATTCTTTAGCTATGTCCGCAACCTCAAAGGCAATGCACAAGTGTGTGCTGAGCTCATTGTAAATGGAGCCACCTATACTGAGCCAGAAGATATAGCAAACCTCCTGGCTAATAAATTCAGCTCCAACTTTACTCCTCTCTTCCCCTCAACCTTCCCTCAGGAAATATCATCAGATATAACTCCCCCTACTATCACTAGGGAACAGGTCCTTAATGCTCTCTCTAAGACCAAAAACACTGCATCAATGGGTCCAGACAATATCCCACGATGCCTTCTAAATAGCATGAAACATGACCTATCAGGGCCTCTGGAATTATTATTGAGCTGTTGCCTCCAAAAAGGCTTTGTGCTGCATGAATGGAGAAAGGCAACAGTCATCCCTCTGCACAAAGGTGGGCCATCTACAGACCCTGGAAACTACAGATTCATAACTCTCACTAGTTTTGTATGTAACGCCATGGAAAGAATTATCATGGATATGATCAATAGAGATATAGTAAACCCCCAGACACTGGACCCTACTCAGTTTGGTTTCATCAAGGGCAGATCATGCCTACTCATCCTGGTGAACTTCTTTGAGAAGGTCACCAAAGCAATGGCTGAGGGCAAAATCATTCACACTGCCTACCCTGACCTGGACAAGGCATTTGACACAATACCCCACTCGGGCATTTTAACAAACTCAAGAAGTTAGGTACAAACCAGTATGTCACCCAGTGGATAGCCAACTGGCTCACAGACAGGACCCAGGAAGTTAGAATTGGGGAGTCCACCTCTACAAAGAGGCGAGTGACAAGTGGAGTCCCTCAGGGATCAGTCCTTCAACCACTCCTTTTTGGCATTTACTTCACAGAAGTCAAGGTCAATGTCACTGGTCTCTGGCTGACTAAATTTGCAGATGATTGCAAATTAGGAGCTGTCATAGAATCCTACACTGACACAAATGTTCTCCAGGAGGGGCTGACACAGACAAACAACTGGTGTCAGAGCCATGGACTAAAACTAAATGTCAAGAAATGCATAATAGTATCCTGTGGGAGTCATCCATCCCTGGTAACTGTTATATGGACAACACACCCTTTAAGAGTTGACCCAGTAGTCAGGGTCTTAGGGATACACATTGACAGTAATCTAGCCTTTGACCATCATGTGTATACAGTAGTGAGGAAAATCATTCTGTGTTGCACAACTTATAAACAAAGATGTGGCATCCAATCCAAAGAAGTCATTGTTCCACTGTATTTGGCATTCATCAGACCTATACAATGCCCCCTTTGGTATGTACCTAACCAGGCTTATCCAACAATTGGAACGTTCACAGAAGTTCCTCAATAAAAGAATATAGGGCATAAGTAATATGTCCTACGCAGACCAGCTCAAGACCCTATCCCTGTATTCTGTCTCCTACAGGCTTTTGAGGGGAGATCTATGCCTGGCATACAGGACATTGTCAGACCCACTCTGATGGACCACCTGCATATTCACAAAACAAACAGTACCATAATTACCCATTCTAAAGACTTAAACCTCACCTGTTATATAAATAGGGCCTGCTGGAGAGATAGGTATGTATCCCGGAGACTACCCCGTCTATGGAATAGGCTCCCCCATCCATATGAAGCTGTGTTCGACCCTAATCCAATTCAAGTGCAACTTGGACAATTGGATGGGAAACAGGAAATTCATCCCTGGTTTGGCACTTATTTCTCTGATACAAACAGGTAACCTGTAAATGGTTCATTTCTCAGGCTCATGCTTACACTTATCAAGGATATCAGAGCTCGTCAGAGATTTGGGATGCATGGCTAGGCTTAAAAAGACCGTTGTGGCTGTTAGCCTAGTAAAAACCTATGAACCTGTGAACTTATATACCTTGTATCGATTCTTAACCAATGCTTTTATATTACGTCTAATTTGTTATGATTATTTAAACTGCAGATGTTTTTGTTTTATTTTTGAAGATTGTAAAATTACTGTTCTTAAAATGTTTTGTAAAAATGTGGAGCTTTTCTCCCTGAGCCGCTACTGAAAATAGGCTTCTACCCACTCAGACTTTCCCAGTAATCAAATGTCAAGCAATAAATATATACATATATATATATATATATATATATATATATATATATATATATATAGATATACATACATACAGTGCTCAGGTTTGACCAGA